>NW_006160158.1:472420-479643 GCF_000334495.1 Tupaia belangeri chinensis
GTAGGGAATAGGACTAGGGTTAAAAAAAAAAAATGTGAGATGGAGAAATAGTGTTTTCATTTTAAGTCCTTCTGTACTATTTAATTTTTTACTTTCTGCATGTATTACTTTGAAAAAAGATTTTAATAAACTCAAATTAAAATCCTTCAGTGACTCCCATGGAATAAAATGTGATACGCCCAAAACCCTTAACATGGTTCACAATCTCTGAAGAATGTGGAGCTACCTGACGTGTCCAGGTTCATCATATCTCCCCGTTAGTCCCTGATTGTAGCCCCTCTAAATAGATGCCAGCGAAGACAATTTACCTCATCTTGTTTCTACCAGTGTTCTAGAAAAAATAAAACCTGATGCTCATTTCACTATGTCTTTTGACTAAGTTTACTATCTAGCAGGTTTTCAATATTTACTGAAAGAAGGAATGTCCGGGACCAGCAGGTGGCATGGTGGTTAAGAGCACTGGACTCCCACATGACCGACCACAGTTCAAGTCCTTGACCTGGTGGCTTGCTTTCTCACTTTCCCTCTTTCTGTCTCTCTCTCACTCTGTCCCTTTCTGGCCAAATTTAAATAAATAAATAAAGTATAATAAAAAGAAATACTTCTTTAAAATAAAGAAAGAAGGAATGCCCGAGCGGACATCAGATAAAGATTGCCAACTAGTATTTTTCCCCAAGAAGGCCTATGATGTTACCTCCTATTCTGGGAAACATTTCCGAAAGGACCACATGAGCTGTAAAACTCCTGAACTCCTCTTTATTTGATAGTCTTAATAAGCTTTGGTCTTAAACATGAGGCCAGCTGGTATCAGAGGACTTCCATCCATCTGTCAGTCTCCTTGGTATGCTCTTTACCACTTTCCCTAAACACAGTAACTATTTCCAGCTATTTTTCCCGGTACTTGGAGAAATCACCAAATAAATAATGATAATATTCAGAACTCCAAGATTCTCAGGTGCTACTACTCCCTGATGTTTTGGTAACTACTCCTCCATTATCATTAACATTTCTAGTTCAAGGTAAATATTTGTATAAAGGCCTTTTCTTACTTGAATCAATATCTCCTCTATGTTCTCTGTATCATTAGGCTCTTGAATAGAGATTTGCCTTCACAAATACTAGTGCTTCCCCAGTTGTTCGCATTATCACAGAAATAACCCAACGTCTTTTATGTATTTGACTATACCACTCAGTCTGTATTCCTATAACAGGAAACTGAGATTTGGCATCAGTTTATTTTTCTCTATTGTCTAATGATCAAGGTCTGCTGGAACTTTTTGATAAGTATTGACCTTACAACTATTTTTCAGTAGCAGAAACCCTATCCCCTCTCCATAGGATACATCTCTGTTATATTTGGTACTTAAATCAATGAATCAACCCAAGGAGACAACCTCACCTAATATATGTAGTTAACCACCCAATGGGTAACAAAAGAAGGTCTTCAGTGTTGACTAGTTTACTGATAAAAGTACCATTCTCTATTCCTTTTTTTAAGACTACTTCCTTCCTGTGTTTTCTACTTGCAAAATATTTTGTTCCCTACTCAGCTTCCATTTTGAAAAGAATTTCTTCCATTGACCTATATCATTGGAGTCAGTATTCAGTAGAGAAGAGGTAGATACTCTACTTTTACAAAAAAAAAAAAAAAATCCCACATATAAGCCAAGAGAGCAATAAAAATGCCAGTTTTGCATTTGAATGGTACAATGAATGAAGAAGCATTTCTTTGATTTCTTTGTCTATTTTCTAGTCTCAGATGGAGTGGTAAGTTTCATAGGTGTCCATTACATTACTTGGCCCAAGTGCATACATGGGCAGCCCCTTCGCCGCATCCTGCTGTCAATGCTTTAAACATGAGCCAAGAACCTGAGAAGAGGTCATGCAATCTTCTGAACCCTCCACCAAGCTAAGTAGAGATAGGAAGGCCAACTACAGAGTAGCAGCAACGTCCAACTTCAACGAACTTCTCACATTCAGTAAAGAAGCGGACCGGAGCTCGCCGTTGAGAAAGACCACACTGTGATTTGAATAAAAATTGTCATAAATGTACTAGAGAATGAAACATGAAATGAATGAGTCTTACACTCTCAAGTTAGTAACTCCGCTCTTTACTCCCATTTACCCAAATTAATAACAGCTTGTTATTCCCATGACGATACAATTTTAATAAATACACTTGAGCATTTTAATGTGAGGAGGTAAAATTATGTCAGTACTTGTGCTATGCTGGGTCCCCCCAGGAGGGAGAAGCCAAGAGAGAATGAAGAGTGAAGGAGATTTATTAGAGAAAATGTCTACAGAGAAAGTGGAGTGAGCACTAGCGGAGGCTGCAGAGGGCCGTTGCACTGTCGGGTAGGGTTTGAAGAGGAGGGAGGAAAGGTAGAAAATGCTCACACTGCACTGAAGGTCTCAGAAAGTCTTTTCAAGGCTAACAGGGAGACCTTGAGCCAAATCACACATCAGAAGAACCCGTGTTTCCCAGGAACAAGCATTCCTCAGGATGCCTGCCACACTTAATCACTGGCTAAGAGAAGCCTTGGGCGGCACAACCTTGGCGCCAATGACCCAGAGCATACCAGCTGGGACTGTCTGGCAACTACAAATTGACCCGATGCAGTTGGATATCTGAGAGGAGCAGTACTTATTCTTAAAACAGCTGTAGACACCTGTTGTGGATCATCTTAGTGACTTCGTAAACCTTCCCAGTGACTCATACCAATAAATGTACACTGGTGGATTCACCCATCTCTATTTTTAAGTAGAGTGTGGCTAATCCTGTTCAGATTCTTAAGGCCCTTAAGGGAAAGAATATATGGGACCACATTAAATTAAACTTGGGACTAAAAATAATTGATGAAAAAGGCTAGCAACCTCCAATGCTTGCCTACAACTGAAAGTATATGCATGAACTAACCCCTGCATGTGGCTTAGTGATACTTGGGAATTACTGCAGGAATTGCCCTCTGTCTCACAAAAATGGCCTGATGTACAACTGTAATTATAACAGTTCTGATTTGTGTACCTCTGACATGCTAGACAACAATGTCTAATATGTGTCAGTGTATTTTCCAAGTATGATGTAGAATGGGGCAGTCATGGGAGTGCAAAGGGAAGGAATTAACCTGCCTGACTTAAGCTAATACTTATCTACACTTGGAACTGGAAATGACTTCATTATTTTCCTTGAATCTCATAAAGGAGAACTGGATTATCTGAACAAAATTGGGATTTGCTTAGGGAGGACAGTAGGGTGAGGGTAAGGAGGAGAAGTTGAGGAGGCAACCATAATATTTATGACATATTTCTTAAAAACCTTCCTCCACTTCCTTCACACTATAGAACACAGTTTCAACTCCTTAGTGTGGCAGCCAGAGTCCCTCAAAACATGACTCAAACACCTCCTTAGAACTAGCACTATATACATCCTGTTTAAAACCTGTAGTCATGGGGCCGGCAGGTCATGTAGTGGTTAAAGGCACTGGATTCCCACATGGCCAACCACGGTTCAAGTCCCAGACCTGGTGGCTTGCTTTCTCGCTTTCCCTTTCTCTTTCTGTTCCTCTCTGCTCAAATTAAAAAATAATAGTAACAAAGGAATTAAATAAATATTTAAATAAAGCTAAATAGAATAATTCTTTTTAAAAAAAGTATCTAGTTTGGGGGAAAAAAACCTAAGAGCATAAGCACATGGATGAGACACTAAGCTCAGTATTTTTTTAAGAGAAATTTTTTTTTGCTATAGGGTACGCATGCTTGCCAGAGACACAGGGAGAGACAGAGAGAGAAAGTAAGAAATTACTCCCGGGGGATGACCATACCACAATCCCTTCTTCAGTCTCCTCTTGGGATTTTGGGCACATGTGCACATGTAAACAGCATGAGTTTGAGGCTGTCAGATCCAGGACTCAAATCATGGTCAACCATGTGGTAGTCCAGCACCTTAAACACTATGCCACCTGCTGACTATAAGCTCAGCTTTTCTTTGGAGATATTTTTGCTGTAGGGCATGTGCGCTCACCACAGAAACAGAGACAGAAAGTAAGAAATCACTGCTTGAGGGAATGACTACATTGCAATCCCTTCTCCTTCAGTCCCCTCTCAGGATTTTGGGCATACACACACATGTGCCCGGCATAGTGTTTGAAGCCACTGGATCCAGGCTCAAACCACAGTCGATAACGTGAGAGTCCAACACTGTAACCATTATGCCATCTGCTGGTCCCCAAGCTCAGCTTTAGACATGGGATGTTACTGACTCATTCTTTTGCTATCCATCTCCCATTTCAGTTCCCAAAATTCAGTTGTTTCCCGTTCTGAAACCTAAGAACTCAACGTACTTCACTCCACCTTGGGCTTCTATCCTGAAGTACACTGAGATTCAGACAGGACTTATTCAAGGTGACTTCCTTGTGGAAATTCATTCTTGCTCTTCCTTTCTGATACGTGGATGTGTTTGGTTTTCTGACAGACAAATCTCTCTGCTCATCATTTGAAGAGACAATTGCTTACTAATTCAACACATACTTTTTGGAATTCACTACATCTTTATTTATTCAACATATATCTACACATGTATTATAAAACTAAAGTCTGCTACGTGTCATAAATGAAGGCAGTAAGACCTAATGATGAGCCAAGCGTGGACAGACTCTTCACTCACAGCACTGGAGACTTCTGAGAGAGCAAAGCTAATCACATGGCAATAAATCACAAACAAGTAAATGTAAAATTGCCTTACTATTATTCTGAGATAATAACTAGAAGCACAGGCACTTGGTATAGCTAGGAGGAGGATTTAGTATACTGTGGAGGTTAGGAAAGTCTCTCTTGGGGAAGTGATGATCAAACTGAGATAGAAGAATAATTTTTCAGAAGTAAATTTGACTTTGATTGGAGAGAGTACTGCACATCCCACAAACTTAAAAGAAGTTCATGGAACTAGAGTCCTGGGAAAAGAGGAGCAGGAGGACAAGTAGCTCTAGAAAAGTAAACAGGGGCCATCCCTGCAGAGGCTGTGTCTATCTAGGTCAGGATTCTAGGGCTGATGGAAAGCCATTCCAAGGTTTTATGCAGGAAACTGGCACAATCAGAATTGAACTTTGGAATAAACACTAACTGTAGTGTCAGAAGTATTTAGAAACAATATGAGGGAGTTCAGTTAAGGACAACGGACAGAAGAGATGGTTTGATGGAGGGCAGGGGCATGGAGATACAGAGAAGGGGACAAGAGGTTTCCAAGAGGGGGAGAGTAGGACTTGGTCATCTTCATTTAGTAACAAGAAGGACTGATTGAGGCGTAGGCAGCAAAGTCAAAGAGGGGGTGGGACAGGACTTCCGTGGGTGTGAGTGGCTCTCTTGGAGCCTTCAGTGTGCCACTTCTTAGCTCGATTGTAAAAGCTAGGACAAAGTTGTGGTGATTTTAACCAGTTATATTCTTAACTTCTCCTCAGTGCTACAAACAAGTTAACCATAAATATTTGTCAGAAGTGTTTATGACTCAACAGTAACCAAAATTATATATGACCATGTGTTCGCAAGAACATTTATGTTGTCCTCTGTTTTTAATATTTTCTTATTTTTCTTTTAATTTGCCTGAGGAATTTATGTGCATTCACCATAGAGAGGCACAGAGAGGGGGAAATTGAGAAAGTAGCCCCCCCATGGGGAATGGTCACACTGCAATCCCTTCTCCTCTATTTCTCCCTCCTTTCCAGATTTTGGGCACAAATGCGCACACACCTGGTATATTTCTCAAAATGCCGAGTCCAGGACTCAAACCGCACAGTTGGTCATGTGGGATCCAACCTTCCACCGTGCCACTGGCTAGCCCTAATGTTTTCTTTTTGTGATACCAATAATACAGTTAAGTACTACCAAAGGTGAAAAGACACTTCATATTTACAAACATCCTTGAATCATTTATTATAAGTAACCAACAAGTTCTTCTGAACACCTTCAAGGCATGTTAATGAGATCAAACCAATAAATGGGAACAGTTTTGTTTTGTTTTCTTGTGTTTGTTTAAAGTAACCTTTAAGGAACCAGCAGATGGCATAATGGTTATGTCATTGGACTCCCATGTAGTCAGTGGACTGCATTTCAAGTCCCAGACATGGCAGCTTAAGACTCATGCCAGGAGCACGTGCACATATGTCCAAAATCCCAAGAAGAGAATGGAGGAGAAGAGATTGTGGCGTGGTCATCCTCTCTGGTAAAGAGATATGTATGAGTGACCAGACTGCCACAAGTTGAAAAATGGGGAAGGTTGTCGGGAGTAACTTTGAAACAGTGCTGATGAGACAGCTGTGTACTTGTTTCTTAAATAAACACACCTGATAACTTTACAAACAGTGCAAGAATTTGCATGGATAACCAGTGGTAGCCCCAAAGGGAAGCTTAAAACAAAACTTAAAGTCCCTTATTTGCGGTCTCAAGTGCTAACACCGGTCTTCCTGTAGTCCCTCTCCTCCACTCAAAAGAAAACAAACAAAATAAAGCCAAGCGCCACAAAAGTAAAAGTAGAGTATCTGCAGTGCAAGGCTGTGCAGAAGCAGATTCGGAGGCCATCTGTTACAACGCTTCCACCTTGCTTTTCACCTTCCGACCCCGCTTAGGTAGAAAATCACGCAGTAGCCACTCTACAGCTTTATTAGTTTCTCCAGCCATTCGTGGGCTGTCTTGGTGAACTCACGGGCATGATTCCTTCTGGGCGAGGATACCACCCACCGGGCATGATTTCTGAGTGAATTCCCAGACAGAAGTGGCAGTTCCTGCTTCTCTGAGCTTAGTTCCTGGACGGCCCTGAATTTCCGCCGGCACCGGGTGCATGGCCGGGTGCTGACCACCAGGGGGCATCCTAGGACGCTGGAGCCCGCGGGACAGGGTGACGCGGCAGCCGGGGGTTCTTGGATGCCGCACCCAGTATCCGAGGGAGGGGAGCCCCGTTCCACGGGAGGACCCTCTGCAGTTGATTGCTCGCCGGAATACGACTTACTGGAAACGGGAGTTTGCTCTGTTCACAGTGTGCGATAGCAACTCGCAGGGCTCCTCGCACCCAAGATCCCTCCGGGGGTCTACTGGAAGCTGTTTGGGGGCCCAGACCCGTGCAGGACACCCAGGACACCCCGCGAGCGCGGGGCAACGCACCAGGCAAGCGCCCCGCTAGCCAGCGACACCTCCCCAGGTAGGGCGGGCCGGGAAGAGGCGGGACAGCGGGAGGG
>NW_006160158.1:479817-505467 GCF_000334495.1 Tupaia belangeri chinensis
CCCCCGCCCCGCCCGGCAGAGCCCGCACCTCACCCGGCTTCCGGAGAGCCCCAGCGCACTTCTGCAGAGCCATTCCCCGGGGACCCCGCTACGAGGCGTGAGTTCAATCCCAGCGCGGCCTGGGTGGAAGCGGGTGGCCGAGCACCGGGGGACGGCGGGGTTGTCCCAGTGTGCCAGGGGCGTGTCGCAGGACCTTCCCGGCAGTCGGAATGCCCCTTCTTTCCTTAGGCTTTCGTTTCGTTTCGGTTCGGTTCGGTTCTTCGCCCGGGAGCTTTTCGCTGTTTGTTTCTAAACATATTTCTCTCCCTTCTTGGAACTTGCAGAGTCAGGCTTTTGACAAAGATAGGCGCGTACGTTCATGCGTGTGCGCGCGCGTGTACGTGTGTCCCCTCGCGCGCATTTGGTTACAGAGGTAGGGTCTGTGTTCTGGGACAGACGACTTGTTTTCCTTCCTGTCTGTAGGAAGGCCTTAGGACTGAAACTAAGCTTGTCTCTCAGAGGCCCTTGGCAGGATCTGGAACCAGGCTTCCTCATCTCTCCCTGCCTTTGCCACTGCTAGCCCGGGAGCCCAGATCCCACACGTGGTCTGTGGTTCTGGTGGGAGTTGTTCCCTTTCATGATTGCTCTTTCTTGGGAGCAGAATTATAAAAACACACCAGGCGTGTGTGTGTACATGAGGAAAATCTCTAGAGAATGGAGGAGAATTGATAGCGCTGTGGCTACCCCCCTTGGGGAGTGATTTCTCACTTTCTCTGTCTGTCTCTGCCTCCCCAGAGAGTACATGCACCCTATAGCAAAAATCTCTCTTAAAAATAAACAGACCAGGTGAGGCGTTCAGCGAATGTCACCTCATGGTGGTGTGAGGGTTATCAGAGTTGTTACTGAGGAAGGTCGTGTATGCGAATATATCCTGCGAGGTAAAACCCGGTCAGGTTTGTCTAGACAGGAACGTAGATGGCACGGAGGATATTCGAGGGATTTGTCCAAGAAGAGGCGTGGATGAAGTGGCTGTCTATGGACGCAGGAGTAGAGAAGGAAGGAGGCAAATGGAGCTCAAAGGATTGGTATCTGTCTCTGTTTCCATTCTCCCCAAAACCAAAAGCCAATACAGGACTTCCCTTCAGGTGGTTTCTTCAGGAAGTGAGCTCAGACAGGGGGAAGCAAAGGGGAGAATGACACAGGAGGGAGGGCAGGCTAGGAGAGCAGGTGGCCCAGCGGGCCAGCACTGGGCAGCTGGACTCCAGGGGCCTCTGACCAGCCCCACCTCCCTCCTCCAGGGGGAACCCTCCCAGGGATGACCACACACCAGCACCTAAGGTTGCCCTGTGTACCCATGCAGGTGAGGAAGCAGTCGTGCTCCTCATGGAGGAGAGCGCTCCATGGCTGCCCCTGCGGGCAAGGGTGGGCTGAGGGAAGCAGCACCCTCACTGCCACTGCCTGTCCTGTCCTCAGGGCTCACTGCATGTGCACCTGAGCCTGGACCAGGTGCTTTTATGTGCCTTAATCTTTAGAAACCATCTTGAAGGGGCTGTACTGTTCTCCTTTTACAGATAAGGAAACAGGCAGAGTTAATTTATGTCTGTTTTGGAGGGAGCAACAAGCTCAGTTTTAGACCCATCATTTGTTTTTTGGTATAGAGCATGTGAACTCGCTGGAGAGACAGAGAGACAGAAAGCTAGAAATCACCACCCCAGGGGGATGGCCATGCCGCAATCCTTTCTGGTCCATTCTCTTGAGATCCTGGGCACACACACACACTCACCCGGTATGAGTTTTAAGCCACCGGGTCTGGGACTCTAACTGTGGTCGACTATGTGCGAGTCCAGCAACGTAATCATTATGCCATCTGCTAGTTCCAGACCCATCGAATTTTAAAAGCCCCCCTGAAACTACAGAACACTACCCAGAGGTGGGGGTGTCCACATTAGGGCAGATGCAGTAGGTGAGGAGGCATTTGCACCTTGTCAAAACTGCCAGAACAAATGCAGTTTCTGACAGATCAGGTGACTTTTCTGCCCAAAGAAATAAAACACTAAGTCAACTGAGTCAAGAGCACCTCAGCTTAACTCTGACTTTGATCTGGCAGGCCCTGCAGGGCCTGGCACCACCTCGACTCCAGCTCCAGCCATGCTGATGCACGTACTTGCTGCAAGCTCCTCCAGCATTTCGGGTTTCAGCCTCCATGTTGCTTCTCACAGAGGCCTTCCTGTCACCCGTCCTGAAGTGGTCTTCTAGACTGCTCATCACTCCCCAGCATGCCTGTATGCTGTAATTTCATCGTAGCAGTTATTCATGCTACGTTTGTGTATCTATTTACCTATTATCCATTGTCTTTCCCATTCTAATATACTCAGCTCATGACCGTAGGTACCTGGTTGGTTTTGTTCCTTGCCGTACCCCCAGTTGCTAGAAGTAGGGAAACCAATGAAACGGGGTGAGTGTTTTTAGTTCTTGCTTTTCTCACTCATTCCTTCGTCTGTGCTGACCAGCTTGAGTCTGCTTTCTTTTGCAGCCACTAACGAAACCATGACAACTTCAGCTGCTGCTGCTTTTGAGGCCCTCATGGATGGAGTGACAAAATGGGACATCCCCAACGGCCCCATTCCTAGTGAGCTCCTTCTCACTGGAGAGGCCGCCTTCCCGGTGATGGTGAATGACAAGGGTCAGGTGCTCATCGCTGCCTCCTCCTACGGCCAAGGCCGCCTGGTGGTCCTGGCCCACGAGGGCTACCTGCTGCACGCCGGCCTGGCTCCATTTCTTCTCAATGCGGTGGGCTGGCTCTGCCCCTCCCCCAGGGCTGTGGTTGGAGTGCACCCATCCCTGGCATCTCTAGTCAGCCTCCTGCAGGCCTCTGGGGTTGAGGCACAGATTGGCCCAGAACCGAGAGAGCCCCTGGGGGTTTACTGCGTGAATGCCTACAGCGGCACCATGGTTGAGAAGCTGATCCAGTTTGTGAAACGTGGAGGGGGCTTGCTCATCGGGGGCCAGGCCTGGTACTGGGCCAGTCAGCACGGCCGGGACAAGGTGCTGTCTGGGTTCCCCGGAAACCAGGTGACAAGCGTGGCTGGAGTGTACTTTACTGACACCTATGGAGACAGAACCCAGTTCAAGGTCTCTAAGAAGGTGCCCAAGATCCCACTCCAGGTCAGGTGAGTGTCTCTTCCCCTGTTCGGAAGTCTGACTCACATAAACGATGGAGTTGATCCCCTCTTCTGGGCTTCCATTGCAGTACGACTGATTTTCCACTTAGTTTTGCAATCACCACAAGTTACAGAGGTAACGAAAATGTACCCAGACACAGAGGGGCTGAGTCCTCACTACCACTCCTTCCTGTGGCCAAGATCTTAATCATCTTACCAAGAAAGCTTTAGATATTCACTACTCTATCTTTGGGTCAAGTACCTAGAACAGAGAGGGTGCTTATCAATATCTAGTAATGAAAGAGCATCAGTTTGTTCCTGTGTGTGAACACCTACCACTGGCCAGACCCTGTCCCCACATGAGGGGCACTATGTTTCAGTCCAGAGACCCAAAGCTAACCTGACCCTTTGCCACACAAAAAGGCACTAAGGGGCAAAGTTGTTGGTGACAGAGGAAAGGAGAACTTATTACAGTGTGATTATCCCGGGAAGACATGTAAAAATATCTTCTACTGCTCAACCAAACTACAGATGCTTTTACAGGGGAAGGGGGATGCTATGGAACTAATAACTATCTATAGAAAAGCAAAGATCAGGTTAATTTTTAGCTGGAGCAGGGGCAGGGTGGTAGGTGGTACAATCAAGCAATTCATCTTTAAGGATTTTGGTTCCCTAAGGCAGAATGTCTCTCATTATTTCAAGCTTCAAGTTACCATTTTTCTCCTTGAAGTTCTTAAGAGAGATCTCAAAGAAGCAGTATCATGCTGAGAGAAAAAAGCTTTTTTTTTCTTAATTAACAAGATGGAGTCAGTTTGGCTAAAGCAGGCACCTATTACCACTCCATTCTGAACACTGTGGGTGTCCAGCAGTGATCAAAAAGACAAATTATGGTGTCATGATGTTTATATTCCAGTAGAGAACGAGGCAATTGAGGAACAAATTGGGGCCAGTAGATGGCATAGTGGTTACATCACTGGACTCCCATATGGTTAACTGTGGTTCTAGTCCCAGACCTGGTGGCTTAAAAGATCATGCTGGGTGCATGTGTATGAGTGCCCAAGATCCTGGGAGGAGAATGGAGAGTAAGGGATTACAGCATGGCTATCCCCCCGGGGAATGATTTCTCACTTTTCCTCTTGCCCTCTTACTGTCTCTGTCTCTCTCAGGTGAGCACATATGCCCTGTGGCAAAACCCTGTAAAAAAAACTTAAAAAGAAAGAAAGGAAGAAATAGACACATGTTCTATCAGATGTTAGCAGATCCTGTGATAGAGACGGGAGCAAGAGCTGCTTTTCTTTAGGAAAGAATAATCATAGAAGGCCTATTGGGAAGTCTAGTCAGGAGTCGTTGCTGTTTTCAACAAAAGGATTTAGTGTAGGGAGTTGACTCTATAGGAGATGTAAGAGCTGAAAACCCCCAGAAGGGACAGCAGGTAACTGAGAGATTAGCAACTGCAGAACTGGCAAGAGAAGGTAGTGATGTTACTGGGCCCAGATGTTGTGGCCTCTTGGTAGAAGCCAGAGCCAAGCTAGGTGTGCCATCAGGAACTTGGACCACAGATGGAATGTTTTTGGTGGGATCTGGATTCCCAGAGACTACTCATTGGTTGCCAAAGATACCCTGAAGAGAGACACAGCCTTTAGCTTCTTCGTTCCTTTCTGCCTTCATTCTTTCACTTCCCATGGGTTGAACTCACCAGAATCCAGGAGCAAGGGAGCCCAGGAAATACAATTCCCTGGAACTCACATGACAAGAAAGATGAGTATGAATAAGCCAAGGACCAGCCTGGAAGGCTTTTCTGGTCCAGTGAATTTGAAAAGCGAGCTGAAGGAAGTGAGGCAGTGAGCCTTGTGCACATCTGTAAGAGGGTCCATCCCAGGGAGCAAAGGGGGCACAGAGGAAAACCTGAAACAGAAGCCCTCTGGGTCCATTCCAGGAATGTCAAGGAAGAGACTGGAGCTGAGTGAATGAGGAAGAGAGCTACAGAAAGTGAAGTCAACTAGGAACTGATGACCCATGGGCAGTCTTATCTGTAGTGAGATGAGAAGGCATTTGGGGTTTGGGACAAAGGATTGACATGATGAGACTCAGTTCTGACAGGAACCTTGTGATTGATGGTACAGAATAGACTGTATGAGGCTAAGGTTGAAGCCGGGGGTTAGTGAAAAGCCACTGAAATAGACCACTTAAGGAATGATGGTCACCCGAGACCAGGGTGGTAGTGATGGAGCTACTGAGAAGTGATTCTATTCTGGAAACACTGCTAAGGTAGACCCAGCAGGCATGGCTGATGAATGGAATTTGGAGCAAGGGAGGGAAGAGAGTTGAGACTGTGTGTTGGAATAAAGCAGGTGTTACCATTTATTGATTCCCCAAAAGCCTATAAGAAAAAAGGTTAGAGGGGATCTGGGATTTAATTTTGGATCTGGGGTTTTCAAGATACTAGTGTCCAGTTATGGTGGCCGCATGCAATGGAAGCCTTACTAGAGTGGATTAACCATGGAGGGATTTATCTTCCTCATGTAATATGAAATGCAGGTAGGTATTCCAGACCTGTGGCCATGACTCTATGATGTCCCAGGTTCACTCTCTCTCTGTCCTCCACAGGCTGGGGGGACACCCCCCACTCTCGTTATGTTGTGTTTTCGTCCTCAGGGTTACAACGTGTCCACTACTAAAAGGCCCTACAGTTACACCAGGCAATAATAAGATAGAACAACTATACTTTCTGAAGTTGTCCCTTTTAATACAGAAAACCATATATTTTCTGGAAGCCCTAACCATTAGATTCCCACTTACATTTCATTGGCCAGAACTAGATCACATGGCCAACCCTAGCTGCCAGGGGACCTGAAGGGCTAAATTTTATCAAATGGGCATTGGCATCTCTGGAGAAACCAAGCCCTGCACAAGGAAGAAGGAGCCTACAGATGAGGAAACAAATACCCGTGCCCTAGGCCCTCTGCCCCAAGCCCTTGTGCACCTGAATTCTTTCCCTTCTGAGGGAGTTAGGAGGTGATGTAGTTACTCAGAGACATAAGAGAACATCTGATTTGCTACAGCTTGCTTTTGATTCTAATATTAAGGAACATAACATACAGCTTAAAACCCATCAATCTAATGCCATGTAATTATTCCAAGGGACTTTCCGCTTCAGCAAACTAAACCTGTTTTTCTTCCTCTACACCTACATTTTTCCATCTCTGCCACTGAATGTGAGGTATATTTTGTGTTGGTTTTTTACTTACCTTTCATTATAGAAAACATGAGTCAGTTCTCTAGCCTAGTGGTTAAGAGAGCTGAATCTCACATGACTTACAGTGGTTTGAATTCAGACCCCAGTGAATTAAAAATGCAACAGGCCCTTGACCTTGCATGCCCCAAATCCTGACAGGATGGAGAAATGGAGAAGGGATTGTACATGAGCATGCCCCATTAGGGCATGATTTCTCTCTCCTCTCTCTGTCTCTCTCTGTGAGTGCATGCAATTTCTGTTGACTTAAGGATAAAATAAAACAATAATTAATATAAAAGTTGAAACATGCACAAGTAATGTTATTTCTCTGTATTTCCTATAAGTTGGAAGTTAGAGCTAGCTTCTATGGGAGGATTAACAAACTAAGGCCTTGCTTTTTCACACAAAGTTTTACTGTATCACAGTTGTGCCCATTTGTTACTGGTAAACTATGTCCTGCTTCTCCTTGCATTCAATGAAACAGAGGTGGAGGCTGGAAAAGAATTTTATTTCTGCAACCAAGTTCTAGGGAGATAATCAGCAAGCACCAGCAAACTGTCTAAAAATCCAGCACATGCTCCATATTTACAGGTATGAGCAGGGGCAAATCATTCCTCCCTTCAGTCAGTTGCCTTGTCCTGATTCTTGTTTTCTTCAAATACTCATCCCTGGTATCCCATCTGACTATTCCTCAGACCTCCCTGTGACTCAGCACTTAGTCAGATTGTTCTTGCTAGAGACCCTTCTTGATTTCAGAATGGCTGCCGTCTTGCTAAACCTTAAGCTGACCTGTTCACATTTGTTTACAAATTGTCTGTGACTACTTTTCAAGCGACAAGGGCAGAGTTGGGTAGTGCACCAGAAACATGTGACCCCTAAACCTCAAATATTTGGTTCTCTAAGAAAAAAAAATGTCCAACTCCAGATTCAGAGGCTGGATGAGATTTATATCTGAATTGTTTACCTATTTTATAGTGTCTACTTATATTGGTGAAGAACACAGTGTCTGATCTGTGTCTTACTGTGATGTTAATAGGCATTGCTTAGGTTGGATCCATGATTTCATCAGTGGTTATAGAATTGTGCCTTTAAAATTCTAGCATTTCATTTATTTATTATTCATAATAATACTTAAAAAAAATTTTGTCAGCACTTGTACTCATCAGAGAGAGACAGAAAGATGGAGAGGGAGAACAAGTGCTCTCCCCAATAGGGTGTGGTTACCCTGCAATCCTTTCTGCTCCATTTGTTCACCCTGTCGGGATTTGGGGCACACACATAAACATGCCCCTGCCCAGCATGATTTATCAGCCACCAGGTCCAAGACTCGAACTATGTTGTTGGCTATGTGGGATCCAGCCCCCTTAACTACTAGGCCATAAGATGAGCCCTATTCATAATACATCTATAAAATAAGTTTATAGTCATCAACAATTTGATTACCCTGTGTTATAGTTTATATAAGAAAGACAAAATTTTCCTCTCCTATTTTTAAATGAGTTCTGAAAATACTGAGTTGGTTCCCTAGAATTTTCAAAAGCCACCAATGAATTTTAATTTTTTTTAGTGTCATTGATTAAAATACTGAAACAGGGGGCCAGCAGATGGTATAGTGGTACATCACTGGACTTGCACATGGTCGACCTTGGTTCGAGTTTCGGACTCAGTCCCAGATCCGGTGGCTTGAAACTCACACTGGGTGCATGTGAGTGCATGCCCAGAATCCCAGGAGGAGAATGGAGGAGAAGAGATTGTGGTGTGCTTATCTCCCTTGGGGGATGATTTCTCACTTTCCCTCTCATTGTCTCTCTCTCTCTCTCCAGTGAGTGCACACACCCTAAGGCAAAAACCTCTACAGAAAAAAAAAAAACAGATTGAAACAGAATGTGTTTCATTTATTACCTTTATTGGTGCTGCAATTGTTCTATATTTGCCCATTGTTAACCAATTCAAGTTGATCCCTGAATCTTTTTGACCCAACTTTGGCTAGCTTTTTTGCTTGTTGGTCTCACTAGAAGTTTCCATCTCATCTTACAGATTTCCAGTCCCATGGCCAGGATCAGCCATGTCTCCAAGGAACCCTATCTCTGTCAGTGGGAAATGGTATTTAGAAACCATAATAGAGGCCTTCAGAGTGGACACAATACTATACTGCTACCAGTGATATGATTACTGTAAGAGTTAAGAACTATTTTCAGTTCCTTTTGTCCTTATCATATATTTTATTTGGTATATAAAGTCAAATTCCATCTTTTAAAGTCTCTTAGAATAGTTTCTCTTGAACCAGCCAGGTGGAGTGGTGGTTAAGGTGACTGGATCCTACAAGGCTGTCTATGCAGTCTGAGTCCTAGACCCAGAAGCTTAAGAAGCATACCTGGTGTATGTGCATGCTGGGCCCAAAATCCTAAGAGGAGAATGGAGGAGAAGGGATTGTAGCATGGCTATCCTCCTGGGCGGTGCTTTCTCACTTATCCATTCTCTCTCTGTCTATATCTCTGACAACTGCACATGCCCTATAGCAAAATTTAATAAATAAATAAATAAAAGAATACTTCCTCTCCATTTGGTTACACCACTGAGTAGACATACTTGTCAATTTGTTTTGTTACTTTGTTTTTTGTTTTTGTTTTTGTTTTTTAAGAGAGATTTTTGCTATAGGGTGTGTGTGCTCGCTGGAGAGACAGAGACAGACAAAAAGTGAGGAATCAACCCCAAAGAGAGATGGCCATGCCACAATCCCTTCCCCTCCATTCTCCTCTCAGGATTTTGGACATGCATGCACAAGTGCCTGGCATGAGTTTTAAGTTGCCGGGTCTGGGACTCGAACCGTGGTCAACTACATGGGAGTCCAGCGACGTAACCATTATTCCATCTGCTGGTCCCACTTTTTATTTTTCTAATTGCTTTTTTTATTCACCAAAATGTATAACATTAGGTTTCTTATTTTGCAAAATATCAAGGTATTTAGATACCTAGTTGTTTTTTTTAAATAGATAGATAAATAAATAAATAATGATACAGTTCAGTATCAAAGAACTTGGTTTTCACGTGTCTCTTCCTGTTCTGAATCTTATGTCTTAGCTTTTGCAAAGCCAATTTATTGTCCTTATTTAGTTTCAACTCAAAATACCCTCCACAGTTTGCTACCAGAAAAATATGCAGATTAAACCTGACCACTTGTGACACTTGAAAAGCCAGTTTCTGAGTTTGTATAGAGGAAGGCTTCATTTTGGAGGATATTAATATCAACCAGAAGAATGGACTCTTAAGGTTCCATCACTATGATTGGAGGGCACACAGAGCTTTTCAACACAGGTCAGGAATATGACAACGTGAGGGGGTAGGACTCTAGGGGCTTTCCTGTAGGAGGATGCTGTTTTTCTTGGTGCCAGACAGTCTTGAGGAGGGTTCAGAGCAAGATGATCTGTTCTGGGTAAAGAACTCGGGACAAAGAACCTTAGGGCATCTGGATCTCTTCAGTCTTTATATGCCACTTGTGACTGTGTCTTACAGAAGGTGAACAATTAGGGCTATGGCAACATGGTTACTGAAGGATCATAATCACAGTCTGCAGATAGTATCGATTATCCAGCAGGAAAAGAAAGCATGAGCTCGATTCATTGTGTAAAGTAAATTACATAGGACATAGGGCATAGTTCATTTTTTACCCAGTCAATATTATATCTAAGACTAAACCAGGCATATTTTTGTTTTACTTCACAGGGGCCAGTATCAAGGAGAGTCTATTCCAATGGCCCTATTAAAACTAGGAATACCTTCCAGTTTCATTTGATTGCATTTCTCCATTACCACCACAGCCTCTATGTCTCGTCTGATTACCTGCGAGGGACTGTGGAACTGGCCAGAGTAGAGCTCCATGACTGCATCTGTCTTGCCTGTTGTGTTCATCACATTATTCTCAGAGCCTGGTGTGTGAAACCTAGTACAGACCAGCAAGTCATTGTGAACTATGTAAATTAATGAAAAAATACAAGAATGAATACACATTCAAAACCATAACAAGAGGGACCAGCAGTTAGCGTAATGGCTATGTCGCTGGACTCCCAAAGAGTCAACCGCGGTTTGAGTCCTGGACCCGGTGGCTTAAACTCACGCCGGGCGCGTGTGCGTGCGTGCCCAAGATCCCGAGAGGAGAATGGAGGAGAAGGGATTGTGACGTGGTCATCCCCCCTGGGGGGTAATTTCTTGCTTTCTGTCTCTCTGTCTCTCTCTGTCTGTCTGGCGAGCGCATGCGCCCTATAGCAAAAACCTCTCTAAAAAAAAGAGAAAAAAAAATAACCATAGCAAGAGAACTTCAGACAATTGCAGACAGCTTCATGTTGTGGGATATAAGTGCCAGGGGTTGAGTCTCAGGGGCTTCCAGCCTCAGCTGAAAATAAGTGGAGCTGACCGCCGGAACTGTAAACCCTAAGGTTCCTGGCTCTGGTTCCTTCATAAAGATGTCTCCGTTGAGGGTTTCAATGAAGTTTCCTGCCAACAAATCTTGGTCAAATCCCTGGACTGACCTTACAGGTTCCTTAATTTCAAATCCCTGCTAGAGGCTTGGGAGATTCTTAAGGGAGTTGCTCTCTGCCTGCCAACCCAGTGCCCTCTGCCAAGGGAAGAAGCAGGCTCTGGAAACCAACAAAAGGTCCTCTCTTGCCCTATTACCAAGGGCAAGAACTGAATGCACACCTGTGTTTATGTGACAGAGGAAGACATTGCACTTACTTTACTTTAACATTTAACGTCAAATCTAAAGGCACTTGCTGCTTTTATTTGCTTATTATTTTATTCATTTTAATTTGCCATAGGGTGGGTGTGCTTGCCTGAGAAAGGAGAGTGTGAGTGCTTAGAGAAAGCACCCTCCATGGGAAATGGCCACACTGAAATCCTTTCTCCTTTCTCTTGGGATTTGTGGCATGCATTCAAACACAACTAGTGTCTTTTCAAGCACAGGGTCCAGGACTGAACTGCACATTTGGCTGAGTGGGATCCAGCCACCTTAACCACCATACCATCAGCTGGCCCCACTTGTTACTCCCTTATATCAAGACAGAGGAGTCTGGGGGAAATCTCAGGTCGTCAGCAGCTCCTTACACATGGTACAGTCTCCAAGACCTATTAAGTGTGGCTCATGGAGAAGTAAATACATACTAGTATTTTAGGTTTATGAATCTCTGGAATATTACATACTATCTCATTGTCTTTACCACAGTCCTATAGAGTAGAAAGGTCTTTGTCCAAAGACTTTCAGATTATAAGTGGCACAGTTCTGTTTTCATATTCAAGATCTATAAATGTAGAGAGTTTCCAGGTAAAGACAGTATGAAATGAGACAAATCATTGAATAGCCTCCCCATCAAATCCTTTAAAACAAATAAAAGCAGTAAATAAACAGCTGACATCGGAAGGTCTTAGAGTGATGCCATCCATTGCCAGGCACTAGACAAGGAGAAGAACAGGATATTGTTGTGTGACTCAGTATAGAGCATCTCATGGCATCACCAACCCCAGGTGAACAATCGAAAGAGAGGACTTGATACCACATATTCAATAATTGTCTGTCATTTGATTCAAAATGAACAAATCTAGATTTAATACTAAGTGAAATAAACCAGGCTATGAAAGATGAATACTGTATGTCCCTACTCAATATGTACAGAATGTCTGCACTCTGGCAGAAATTGAGAGATTTGAAAACATGAAAGTAGAATAGAGCTGTAGATACCAGACACTGTATGGAAGGGAGGCGGACGGTTAGGGATGGGTCAGAGGGCCTCAGGAAAGAAGCATTTAACAGACACAAGAATCAGAGGTTCATTTCTGAAAATCAAATATTTGGTAATAATCTTAATTTGGTTACCACGTATTGCACACATACTTGGGAAAACCATATCATACATCATAAAAAAGTAATATGACAGTTAAATATAAATAAGAAATTGTAAAGTAAAATATTAAAATAGAAAATAAAATATCAAGAAAAGAAACAAAAAAGAAGAGGGTATTTGTTGATGTTGTTGGTTGTGATAATGGTATTGTGATTTGTTTCAAGAAAGATTTTTGCTGTAGGGCATGTGTGCTCACTGGAGAGATAGAGAGAAAGAGACAGAAAGTGAGACATCACTCCCAAGGGGGGATGACCATGCCACAATCTCTTCTCCTCCATTCTCCTTTTGGAATTTTAGGCATGCACACAAACACACTGATGTGAATTTAACATCACCTAGTCCAGGACTTGAACCATAGTCAACTACGTGGGAGTCCAGTGACTTAACCATTACTCTATCTGCTGGTTCCATGATTATATTTTAAAGGTTCTTTTTAAGAGATAAATATTAAAATATTCAGGGATAAAAGTAAAAAAAAATAATGCCTTTTAAGTCATAGAAAAGTGGATAAATTGAGTAAGTAAATACTTAAGGAAAAGAGAAAAAAATCTCATGCATAAAGCAACAGAGCTACTTCAGGTTTTGGAGGAGGCAGAAAGGGATGTCAGATTTTCTCTTTCCCACACATAAGTAATCTGCCCATGCTAATTATGAAAAAAAAATCTGTATAACCATATAAATATGCTATAGCAAATGATTAATTATAAAGGGAATATAAAATACAGAAACTTAGTATGAAAAGATAACAGAAACAACCACACTTAGAAGAAAAATGTGACCAAATGAATAAAAACAGATTTCCTGAGAATGTGTTGAGCTATAAAAGAATTTAAATAAGATGAGAACCAGAATGAGATGAAAGAAGGGTATGTTGGGATGAAAAAAAAACAAATTAAGACTCAAATACCTTGGGTAAAGTAAGTAGTTTAGCCAAGGGGTAGAATAGACAAGGCCTGTATCCATCCAAGTCTGTGTAACTGAGATCAAGCCATTTTTGTATTGGTCTGCAGGGAATGCTAAGTACACGCAGAACTGATTACAACAGTGGTGGAAGTACAAAAGAGCCAGTCAGGAGAGAGTGGGACATCTCAGGAACAAGCTAGAATAGGTCCTACCATCTCTAGGCCGAGGGCACCTAGGGAGAAGGTGATATTACCAGATACAGAGTCACCTAGCAGAAGCTGGGTAGATGGTATTCTCAGCTTACCTGCTCCCCTTCCTTAATGAAAGTGCGCTTCATTGAGTGCACGTGGACAGTACCAGCCAGGGGCAGTGCAGTGGGCTATGAGACACCCTTGAAGCAGTAATCCGTACAGTACAGAGCAGCACGTGACCCACTTTAGCTCCAGTGAGTGTGCCTCCCATTAATACTACGAAGAGTTCAGTTAAGTATCAGACCTTCTTTAAGCATCCTTGAGGAAACCTTAATCTTGACCTTTCATGTCAGGAATCAACCAGTAGTATTCCAGTTAAAGTGTTGTTTTAAGGAGTCTCATCTCTTACTGGAATTTGTAATCTTTCTTCTTAGCCATAGTGGTCTGTTCATGTTAAGCATTTATTTTCTTGTGAAGAAATGTCTTGTTTCTGCACTTCTTTGGTTTTATTTTCTTGTTCACCCATTAATTCAAGGCAAACTCAAGGTAAATTTGTATATAATCCCTTCCACACTTTCTGTTTAACTATCTATATATGTGGGAGGGGGAGTCTTCAAAAAGTTTATGGAAAATGCCTATGCGAATAAGCTATATATATGAAAATTGTTTTGCACTAAAATAAGCTCATACTTAAATAACATTTTTTAATGAACTTTTGAAGTTCCTTCTTACATAGCTAGCTAGCTGTTTGGTTGTTGTTACTGTTTTAGACAGGATCTCACTACGTTATGACCCTCATGCCTCAGCCTCACCAGAGGAGACAAAGAGAGGGAGAGAAGGAAAGTGGAAAAGCACTCCCCAGAAGGGTTGGCCACATCACAGTCCCTTCTCCTCCATTCTCACTTGGGGTTTTAACCACATAAACACATGTGTCTGGTACATTTTCCAAACCATTGGATCTGGGACTTGAACTGGTCTGTTGGCCATGTGGAATCCAGCTGCCTTAACCACCATGCCACTATCTGGCCTCACATGAGCATTTTTTTTTTTTGAAAGAGATTTTTGCTACAGGGCGCGTGCGCTTGCCAGGGAGACAGAGAGAGAAACAGAGAGACAGAAAGCGAGATATCACCTCCCCAGGGAGGATGGCCACGCCACAATCCCTTCTCTTCCATTCTCCTCTCGGGATCTTGGGGACGCATGCACATGGCATGAGTATAAGCCACCAGGTCCAGGACTCAAACTGCGGTCAACTACATGGGAGTTCAGCAACAAAGCCATTACACTAACTGCTGGTCCCTACATGAGAATTTTTTTTTAAAGTGTACATTTATATAAATCTTCAAGTGTAGTATTAAACAATTTACCTGATGTGTTATTAGACCAGAACTAACTTATCAAGAATACAATCTGCAGGACCAGCAGATGGCATAATGGTTACATGGTTGGACTCCCACGTAGTCAACCACGGTTCACGTTCTGGACCTAGTGACTTAAAACTCATGCTGGGCGCGTCTGTACACATGCCCAAGATCCTGAGAGGAGAATGGAGGAGAAGAGCTCGAGGCATGACCATTCCCCCTGGGGAAGGGGATGAAAATGAAATATTTGGTAATAAATTTGCAGGATGATTTCTCACTTTCTGTCTCTCTCCAGTGAGCACACATGCCCCATAGCAAAAATCTCTCTTGGAAAAAAAAAAAAAGAATACAATCTGATGCTTTTACAGACTTCCTTTGCAGAAAATTCGATCCTAGAAATTCATAAGTAGGACTGTTTTCTCTAGGCATAATAAACTAATTTTCCAACTTAATTTATTTTTATGTTTGATTATTTTAAAAGACACAAAATTTAAGCCAGAATAGTCAACACTTAGTTGACTAAATGGGCAGAATTCTTGTGAGTGATCGTTTGGAGAATGTGCATATTTTAACGTAGGCAGATAAGGCCACTACTTCCCTCTACATCCATTCATCAAATCGATGGCAATGCAGATCCTCAGGAGCTCCATTATTTTGTATATCACTAAGAAAGAGCAAACACTGATCATTAAATGGTGATATGCCCTCCATTATAAAAAGGAACAAAATCTGCTTTAGAGTTAATAAATGTTTTGCACACTAAAATCTTAAATGTTATTGGCCAAAATGAGAAGATGAACAGGAATCATGTAATCTGTCTCCCCACACACAGAAATATCTGTACAAGAAACTCACTTCAGTAGCTCACCAACTGACTATGGCTTCTTTGTCTGTTGTCTCTCTCCCCAGGTGTGGGGAAGATCTCATGCAGGATCAGCAGCAGCTCCTGGAAGGGATCTCGGAGCTGGACATCAGGACAGGGGGCATCCCCTCGCAGCTGCTGGTGCATGGGGCCCTGGCCTTCCCAGTGGGGCTCGATACCTCCCTCCGCTGTTTCCTGGCAGCAGCCCGCTATGGCCGAGGCCGCGTAGTGCTGGCTGCCCACGAGGGCATGCTCTGTGCTCCCAAGATGGCACCCTTTATGCTCAATGCTGTGCGCTGGCTGGCCAGAAGCCGTTCAGGCCAAATTGGAGTGAATACAAGTCTGAAAAACCTGTGTTCCTTACTGTCAGAACATGGCCTGGAATGCAGCCTGGAGTCCCAGCTGCGCGACGGCCTGCACGTCTACTGCTGTGGGGCTTACAGTGACCGGCAGGCCAAGGAGCTACAGGAGTTTGTGGCTGAGGGTGGGGGGTTGCTGATTGGGGGCCAGGCCTGGTGGTGGGCTTCCCAGAACCCAGGCAGCTCTGCTTTGGCTGGTTTCCCTGGTAATGTCATCCTCAACTGCCTGGGCCTCAGCATCCTGGCTCGGACTCTGGACCCAGGCTGTTTCCCTGTCCCTTCACCTCAGATGAGAAAGTACCACCTTCGCAAGGCACTGTCGGAATTCCAGGCTGCGTTGAACCAGGAGGGCAGGACCTTGGAGAAGAACTATCTGGCCAAGTTGGGCGCAGATGGAGCAGCCTTCCTGCAGATTCCTGCAGAGGGCGTCCCTGCTTACATGTCCTTGCACCGACTCTTGAGGAAGATGCTGCGACAGTCAGGCCTCCCCGCTGTGAGCCGGGAACACCCAGTGGCCAGTGACTCCTGCGAGGCTGCTGTGCTCTGCCTGGCCACAGAGCTGGCACGCTCTGGAACTGACTGCTCCCAGTTGGCCCAGGGGCTTGGCAGTGGGACCTGCCCCTCCAGTCTGTACCCCTCGCAGCACCCTATCACGGTGGAGATTAATGGAACCAACCCAGGTAAGGAATGAGCAGGCAGTGCCCAAAGCACAGTAGCC
Organism: Tupaia belangeri chinensis; assembly: GCF_000334495.1. Lineage (NCBI taxonomy): Eukaryota > Metazoa > Chordata > Mammalia > Scandentia > Tupaiidae > Tupaia > Tupaia belangeri. Next base: position 496,481 of record NW_006160158.1, read on the forward strand.
CAGAAAGTGGGGCTGACTGACTGCAGGTGTTGCAGTTCTGACCCGCAGGTCTCCAGCTCTGTGCCTGAGCAGGTACTTCCAAGAATATGGGAACTGGGGTTCTGCTTAAGAAGTGACGTGTGCAAGAACCATAGGTGGTGGGGTTACGCAGGGAGCATCTGTACTCTGTGGGTGTGCGATGAGGCTGCAAGCGGAACTGAGTTCATGTAGGAGGGAGGAGCTCAGCCTATTCTGTGGTTTTTGCCAGGCAGTGAGGATTCCTGGGTGAGCACTGGGCTCTACCTCCTGGAAGGACAAAAGGCAGAAATCTCACTGTCTGAAGCTGCTGCCTCTGCTGGACTGAAGGTGAGACCAGAACCCCCCATAGCCAGCTCCACTCAGAATCCTAGGCTGCTTCCTTCTCACCCACTGCCTAGTTCCAGCTCAGAGCAGTGCTACCCGGAGCACAGGGAGGGAGTGTGCTGCCCATCTGATGGACTTTACAGATGAAGCAGCTGCATTTTAGGGAGCCTGAGTGAGTGACCTACTGTCTAATATCAGACCCAGTACTCAAACCAAAGCCTTCTAATCCACATGTGAGGGTTTCTACTCACCGACAGGGGTGCGGAGAGATAGCCCATGTGAAGAGAAGGAGCACCTGTTACATCCTCAGTACCTCACCCCTTTCCCAAAGCACCAGTGCTCCTGAGATCACCTCTTCACTTTGACCCCTCAGGGATATGCTTGGAGCCAGCACTCATGACAATATGAGGGGACTTCTAAACCTTCAAGAAAAACTGGATTTAGAGTATGAAGTTATTTTGATTGAAAAAATAATTGATATCCTTGCCTAGTTTTTTCATTCATATTTTTATGAACTTTTTTCTTTTTTTTGAGAGATTTTTCCTACAGGGTGAGTGCACTCACCAGAAAGATAAAGACAGAGAGATAGAAAGCAAGAAATCACCCCCCAGGGGGGATGGCCATGCTGCAATCCTTTCTCCTCCAGTCTCCTCTTGGGATCCTGGACACACACGCACACGTGCCCAGTGGGAGTTTAAACCACCAGGTCCGGGACTTGAACCGCGGTCGACTACATGGGAATTCAGCGACATAGCCATTACACTAACTGCTGGTCCCTGTTATGAACTTTTGAAAGCACTTTGTAAGCATTACATGCAAAATGTAGGTTCATCCCACCCCACCTCTGAAGGTTGCTGTTGACCACAGTTAAGGTCTCTTCCATGTTGAGGTCCTTTTTGGAGCTTGCTTACATGAAGCCTAAGAAAAGCAACCCCAGTACCTCAGATAAAACAGTTGACCAGAGTGGAAGTTCTGAAACAAAGGGAACAAAGATCAATCTTCTCCCTGGCAGGCCAGACTTCGCTATCCATGGGGACTCTAGTTACTGACGCATGGTGCACCTCCTGTCCAGGTGCAGATTGGCTGCCACACAGACGACCTGACCAGTGCCAGGAAGCTGTCTCGAGCCCCTGTGGTGACACATCAATGCTGTATGGACCAGACCAGACGGTCAGTCTCTTGCCTCTGGGGCGGCCTCCTCTATATCATCGTGCCCAAGGGCAGCCGACTGGGCTCTGTATCTGTCACCATCGAGAGGGCTGTGCCTGCCCCATACTACCAACTGGGTGAGTGGACTGAAAGTCCAGGGAAGCGGAAGGGCTATGGTAGCCATGGTGACTAAGGGCTGGCTGCTAAATGAGAGGGCAACAGGGGCTGGTGAAGAGGAAGGGCCATAGTGCACGTGGAAGCAGGAGGTACAGAGCATCCTGAGTCCATAGAGACTTCAGGGTGGGTCAAGAGAAGGGTCTGGAAGCCTTTACTTAGCCTGTAGACCTGTATGACAGTGGTTCATTTCCATGTTCTCCTGGAGTTCAAGTTGTACTTTTCAGCTCAGGGAAAGCTGGGGAAGTGGTAGCATCTTCCATCATACTTGTTTTCAGGTAAGACATCCCTGGAGGAGTGGAGGCACTGTATCCAGGAGAACCTGTCTTCCTGGGGAGAGCTGGCCACGGACAACATCATCCTGACAGTGCCAGCTGTAGACCTCCAGGCCCTGGTGGACCCCCGGCCGTTGCTCCACCTCTGGGATGAGATGATGCAGGCAATAGCCAGGCTGGCAGCGCAGCCCTTCCCTTTCCGCCGGCCGGAGAGGATCGTTGCCGACGTGCAGATCTCAGCTGGTGAGTGCTCCAAGGAAACCTCCCAAGTCAGTGGACTAGAAGGGCTATTGTTTTGCCTTAAAAATGTCCAAGGTTTGTAAACTATAAAATTTTTTTAGAGAGAAATGTTTACTATAGGGTGTGTGCACTTGCTAGAGATACAGAGAGAGAGAGAGAAAGTAAGAAATCACCCCTCGGTGGAGATGGCCATGCCACAATCCCTTCTCCTCCTGGGATTTGGGCATACATACACACACGCCAGTGTGAGTTTCAAGCCACCAGGTCCAGGACTTGAATCATGGCTGGCCATGTGGGAGTCCAGCACCTTAACCACTACACCATCCACTGGTCCCTGTAAGGCATAATTTTATTAATAAAATAAAAGTAAAGAACAGAGAAAAAGGCACAAAGACCTGACTCATAATGAGAATGAAAGATATTTGCATATGCAAAGGTAAAAAACATCACATCTATAAGGTGAGATTTCACAGTTGGTAGAACCGTCGGGAAAATTCGTGTCAGGAATTCACAGATGGCTATGAGATTGTCTCAAGGAGAGCATACAAAATGAACTTGTTCTTAAAACATAAGTCACAGTAGAAAATGAAAAAGAGGAAATGAGGAAAGAGGTTTATGTCAAATACTGAGTGGTTTAGAGGAGAGAGCCACATAGGAGGCCAATAGGGAACTCCAGTTCCTACACAGGAAACAATTCCTTTGGCCCTCGATCTTCTTACCTTTGAAGGACAGGACTAGCAGAGGCATGGTGGCTAAGGCACTGGGTCCCACATGGCTGACTGTGCATTTCAAGTTCTGGACCTGACGGCCTGAAAATCATGCTGGGCATGTGTGTATGTGCCCAACATCCCTAGAGGAAAATGGAGGAGAAGGGATTGCGGCGTGATCATCCTCCCTGGGGAATGCTTTCTCACTGTTTCTCTCTCTCTGGCAAGCGCACATTCCCCACAGTTAATATTAAAAACAACAACAAAGAAAAAAGAAAAAGGACAAAATTATCTCCATCAAATATGGACATTTTACATCGGAGGGAGAAAAATGACACCATTCTAACTCAAGAATGTGATATCTAGTCACGGGACATTGGAGACTTACATGCAAAAGAAGCTCATGTTGAGAATATCGAGCCTCCCACTATAGCCAGTGTAACCACGGGAAGTGTGTCTGTGCTCCCAGGGCTCGAGGATGAGGAGGGCATCTCAGGTGTGAGAGGCTGGAAGGAGATGAGGTGCCATCCAATTTCCAACCAGGCAGAGGAACCGTCAATGGGCTAGTCAGTGTAGAGAGTCTGGAATATCAGGGACAGCCAGGAGGGTGAGGGAAGTTCAATGATGGAGAAGAACGGAGTGAACTGGGTGTACACCCTCTCATGTCCCGTGTCTTCCTCTGCGTTCCCAGGCTGGATGCACTCAGGATACCCCATCATGTGCCACCTGGAGTCGGTGCAGGAGCTCATCAATGAGACGAGCATGAGAAGCAAAGGCCTGTGGGGGCCCATCCACGAGCTGGGCCACAACCAGCAGCGGTCTGGGTGGGAGTTCCCCCCACATACCACCGAGGCCACCTGCAACCTGTGGTCAGTCTACGTGCATGAGACAGTGCTGGGGATCCCTAGGGCTTGCGCCCACCCAGCTCTGAGCCCTCCAGAACGAGAGAAGAGAATCCAGGCATACCTGGCAAAGGGAGCCCCACTCAGTGACTGGAATGTGTGGACGGCCCTGGAAACGTATCTACAGGTACTGAACAGAAATGGGGGCACATAAGGGCCCAGAGCCCTTAACCAGGTAGATTCCTGGGACCCAGGGGCTCTCTAATCCCTTCAGCACCCACCAGCCAGGACCGATCACCTTCCCTGGACACAGGGAACTGTTCTGAACGTGCATGTCACAGTTACTTTAACGAACTTGGCACTTCATCCTGTCCCTTTTTTTTTTTCTTTCCAGCTCCAGGAGGCCTTTGGTTGGGAGCCATTCACCCAGCTTTTTGCTGAGTACCAGACCCTCTCTGGCCTACCCAAAGACAATGCTAGCAAGATGAATCTATGGGTGAAAAAGTTCTCTGAAAAAGTACAGAAGAATCTGGTTCCTTTTTTTGTGGCCTGGGGCTGGCCAGTCCAGAAAGAAGTGGCTGACAGCCTGGCCTGCCTGCCAGAGTGGCAGGAAAACCCCATGAGAATGTACGTCTGTACCAGAGAGTAAAGGGTATGCAGGAAGTGGGCAAATAAGGAGACGAACACACTGCCAACTCCATCAATGTGATTTCGACTGGCGTGCTAGTGCCTTGAGCCCGAATCCTGCTTCCCAGCCTGCCTTGAGACATCAGTCAAGGTCATAAGACAAAATGGAGCCAATTTTCTCAGGAACGTGCCCGTGCGCTTCTTTGTATTGTTTCTCTGCTTATACTGTTGCTCTCACCAAGAGACTGGCTCACAGTCCTGGTTCTCCAGCAGAGGGTTCCATCTTGTCTATCCACGGCTCTAATTTGTAAACCCATGGAAGACCATGGGCTACCATGATAACCTGATATGCTGTCTGCCTCTGAACCGGCCTTCTGATTCTTGTGCTTTATTAAGTTGTATAATAGTGAGAGTGACAGGCAGGCTGGTATAATAGAGAGAGCCCTGGGTGTCTTTGATTCTATGGGAAAAAATCACTTAACCTCTCTGTGTTTCTGTGTTCTTACCCTGACATTGGAATGGAAGTCCCTTCCTCACAGTACTAATGTTTGTGCACTATAACATGCGTATGGATGTAAGTGACTTGTTAGCTTGCACCTGGCCCCATAGTCACTTCAGTGTTAACCCACTTGTTAGGGTTACAGCATTCGGTTCTTTGTGCAAGGGTATTAGAGAACACCAAGGTTATTCCTAGACGTGGTATTACACAGCTAGTTGGTTTCAGTATCCTAGCCATCCTACATTTTTTTTCTCCCACTTCCAGAAGGATCCTCAGGTATAAACTTATCCAAATGGTGTCCACTCAAATAAGATATTGGGGTTTGATCTTTTTGATCAGTTCCACCTTCTAGTAATGTTTCACCCAAAGGTAAAAGTCATTTTAGAACCCCTACCAAATCTATAAGCCTATTTGTTCTTAGCACAAGACAGGCATCTGACTCCTCTAGTCACCCTGGAACCAAGGCGCTGCTAACTGTGAGAGACCCGCAGACAGGGTAGGTTCACTCTGGAATGGGCTTCCTGGGTGCCACCGATTGAATCCTCATTTAACCCACAACCCAGCTTCCCTTGAACTTTGTTGTGATCTCATTCTAACCCACGCAGACTCTTTAGGTAGGTGGAGTTCTAAGTGGAGATTAGTCTTCAGGATTAATGGGGTGTATGCCTAGCCAGTTTTCTCAAGCTTACTTTTATGAACCTTGTTTGTCTTTGTTTAGGATATTCCACAAGCTTTGTTGAGAGTAAAGTGACTCTTCATAAGGATAACTAACTTAGGGAATACCTATTTCTGAATCCCATTAGCACATTTTTTTCATTCCAATATAATTTCCTTTTATTTCACTAGTGTCCTTTGCTGAGTGCTTTGCACATGAAAGGTGCTCAAGAATATTTTGCTAAATTGAAAGAGACACCCAACACATCATGTCAATACATCCCAAACATTGTGTGCAATATTTTCTATGATTTATCTTGTGAAATCTTCTCAGAAGACCTCTAGATAGGTACTATTAATATCCTCATTCCACAGAGGAGAAAACTGACACCTAGAGCTATTAAATAACTTTTTGGGGGGGAAGGAGAGTTTGTATTTTTGTGTTTTTGTGTTTTGTTTTTTGTTTTTTTTTTGCTATAGGGTGCGTGCACTCTCTAGACAGAGAGAGACAGAAAGTCAGAAAGCGAGAAATCACCCCCCGGGGGGATGGCCATGCCACAATCCCTTCTCCTCCATTCTCCTCTTGGGATCTTGGGCACACACGGACACATGCCCAGCGTGAGTTTAAGCCACCGGATCCGGGACTCGAACCGCGGTCGACTACGTAGGAGTCCAGCGACATAGCCATTATGCTAACTGCTGGTCCCAATAACTTTTCTGAAGTATCAAAATTATAAGAGGGTGAGTCAGAAGTTGACTAAAGCCCACCACAATAAAAAAGTGGAGCTTATTCTTCATGACTGATGTGCAATTTATACTGCACTTCACCTGGAAAATAGATGAAAGGAAATTCAACAAAGCTCTTGTATTTTTCATGCTCATTTCTAAATTTTGATTAAATATCTAATTTAACCTCCAAAAAGTTAGTGGTATCTGATTTTCTATTTGCCTCACCATGGGATTGGTCCACCTTTGGGTTTATCCAGCCCTGGGTAGAGAAGGAATTTGAACCCAGGCTGTTCAGCTCCAGAAATGGTGCTCTTCACCCATCATGTTAAGGGGGGTAAATGGATAATGCTGGGTTAATTGGGCTGTCCTAGAGACAAAGACTGAACCTGACTCTCCCCACCCCCCCCATTCTTTCTCTAGTGCAAGTCAGAGCCCTTCTCCTGGAAAGTGGTTCCTTCTCTTTCTTGTAGAGAGACTGTTTTTGTCTCTGTTTTTTAAGTTCCTAGTTGTTTGTGAGTGCAACATTATCCGATGATTCTTGAATGCACAAAAACTTTTGGTAATTTGCTGCCAGTGATAGAGCTAATCCATGATCTTTGCGACATTTAATTTACTTCTATACTTTTATATTTCTAGGTCTTGGGATATATTAGGAGAAATGTATTCATGAACAATAGGATAGACACTGAATCTAGCTTGTCTAATTTTAGAACTAGTGTTTTTGTTTTCCCACGGAAAACGCTATATTTTTGCCCAGTAACTAGTTGTACAGGATATTGGTTTGGTTTGGTTTTCCCTCTCATCAGCCACTTTTCTTGGCAAAAGCCCCATCAGCTTTCCTTTGGTATCACCGTCAACACAGAGTCGACTTGGTTTGGAAGAGGTAGACCCACGCTGGTAGCAGAAGGGGGCACAGAACCCAGGCTCATCTGAATATCTACATCTTCTGGCCTGGGTTGGTCCTAATGATGGCCTGTGCCAGGCTAAGGAAGTCCATGCCACAGACTTTACTGGATAAACAGGAAGCACATTTCCCTTGGCATTGGCATTGTAATGAGATTGCCAAATGTTAACTATTTAGGGGCACATGAAGGACTGTCCCTCAACTTTTGCACATGTTTGAAAATTGTATTGGGTTGTTGGAAAAGTCATGATGCATTTTTCATAAGAAAATATAGAAAAAACACATCATAACTTTTCTGACAACCCAATATAATACGGAAAGTTATAATGGTGTAAGGATATTATTGATGGCCGTAGAAGAAATTTAAAGAGAAGTTTTGAAATAGTCTTTTATGGAGAATGGCGCCTGAAGAGTGGAGAAGTGGAGAGGTGAAGAATGAGCGTTTAGGCAGACTACTGTTGTTTTTCTTATAAGCTCTTCATTAGTATTTTCGTATTTTATTTCTAGCATACATTTTTTTACCATATATTACCATGATACTTTTTAAATAAGACTAGTTTCAACTACATTCAGATTTTCTGCTCAGCTTACACATTACCTTGGTCTGCCATGACCAGGTCCTTGAGTATTTCCCCAGATTCGTCTCTTGCCTCTTTCTTTGCTTTCTTTATTCTCACCATGGTGCCCGTGTTTCAGCTGTGCTCCTGTGTCTCTCTTTCTCATCTATACAGACTGTCCTGTGCTCTGGTCATTCCTCTCCTCTCCCTGTTGTTCCCTTCACTTCACAATAGGGTGAAGTGTCTGGTGCCTAAGTTTCTTCTCTGGTAGAACAGCAACAAAATCAACCAAACACATATTATTTTAGAATTTTATTTTTCAGTGTGAGGAATTAGGATATATACTATATATCATAAATTAGAGGACATTAGAACATCTTTTTTTCTTTAATTTGTCAGAGGATGTAGTCACTAGAGGGAAACAGAGAGAGGAAGAAGGAAGAGGAGAAAGCATTCCAGAATGAGACATGATAATGTCACTCCATTTCTCTACCTTGTTGGAACCTGGGAAATGCAAACACATGTCACGCATGCTTTTCAAGCCACCAGGGCCAGGATTCAAACCACAGAGTCTGCCTTGTGGGATCCAGCTCTCTTAACCACTAGGCCTTGGGGCTAGCCCAGGAACTTTTTTTCCTTTCTTATTAAGTATCCAATGACTTTAACCAGACCTTAAACTTGAATGGTCTCACATTGGAAATGTGAGAAATTGCAAATCATATTTTATCTGCTTACTACTTTCATGAAATAATCAGTACTGGTTACTGTTGCATTTAATAAAATGAAGTCCCATCCTATGGAGGAAGGACACTAGGTGCATTTGCCATTTGAACCTCACACAAAGGTACCAAAGTAAAGGACCATCGAGGTGGGGGTGCCAGCCAGCCAGTCCAGGCACAAGAGAGGCCTTTTCTCACTCACCTGAAGGTACTCTGAGCTAGTGGTGGCCTTGGCAAGGACTGAAGCTTCTCTGTATTAATTCTGATCAATGTGTCAGTATTTTTAAGGTTTTCTTCTCACTTTTCAGATCTTAGCTTAATGGGCATTTACTTGGTCCAGGTCCCTATACTTTACACTTCCAGAAAGTCTGTGATTCCACTTAAATATAGCCATCATATTTGTAACTATTTATTTAATGTCTCCCTTTTCCATTATGTAGAAACTTCATGAGTGTAGAGACCATGTCTGTCTTCTTCACAGCTCTTATCTATAGTCTCAAGCCTATGGATGGCCAAAAGCAATTTCGCTGTGGGTATTTATTGCATTAATAGATTCCTAACGAGACCTG
>NW_006160158.1:505498-519838 GCF_000334495.1 Tupaia belangeri chinensis
GAGGGAAAGACTAGCTGAGGATAGCCAACGGCTGTGCATGTCTGATGTCTTTAAAAGGCCTTTGTTACATAGACCTAGTCAGGAAAATTTCACTCCAGAAAGAAACTCTAGTGGGGTGACAGTCTTTCTCCTCTTTTTATCTTCTGAATACAGTCTACATTATGAGGTGAATTTTCCACTAGTTCTTATTTCTCCTTTCTCTGGGAACCTAGGTCGGAGAACACCGTAAGCCATTTTTAGGAGTTTATTTTGTATTTTGGGGAAAACAATTCATTATTTATCTAAATGTTCAGGTGCTGAAATTTCTTGGGCCATATTTGTGTGATTGGGAAAGTCATGACGTGTTTCTGAGTAGAAAAACAGAACAATTGACTTTCCAAATGACCTATTTATTTCTATGTTAATGCCTCTTCCCTACTAATTAACCTTTCTAGCCAAAATTAACTCGAATATAGATACTTTTATTTTGAATTGACATTTTTTTTTCTACACTGTCATGTTATTTATTAGGTTTTGGAAGAGGGATTTATCCCACAATAAAAAAAAAATAATGCAAATTTAGGGAACCAGCAGTTAGCGTAATGGCTATGTCGCTGGATTCCCACGTAGTCAACCATGGTTCACATCCCGGACCCGGTGGCTTAAAACTCACGCTGGGTGTGTGTGCGTGCATGCCCAAGATCCCGAGAGGAGAATGGAGGAGAAGGGATTGCGGTGTGACCATCCCCTCTGAGGGGTGATTTCTCGCTTTCTGTCTCTATGTCTCTCTCTGTCTGTCTGGCGAGCGCACGCACCCTATAGCAAAAACCTCTCCAAAAAAAAAAAAAAGAAAGGAAAAGAAAAAAGAACTTAGGGGTGGTATTCATACAAAGCAATACTTTCTGGGTCCACAGAGGTTGGAACATAAGGTGCTATGTGCTTCGATTAGGTAAAGGCAAGTTGGACATATAAGACCATTGCGATACCACACAAATGAGGCTCCTTTTAATTCGATCATGCATCTTCCCTCAGCCCATAGTTTTTGTTTATCTTGAATACCCATAATTCAAACAGCTGGTTGAAATTTATGGCCATCGAAAGCCATTCAGGACTGAATTAGTGAAGTTAGATGGGAAGAATCATGACTATTATAACGAACAGGAGAATTATAACAACAAAAATCTCATGCATTTTTGTAATCCCAGTCAAGGTAAAGAACCTAAAAATCTATATTCCCAAGTACATGTGTCCCCGAGATAGCCATGTATTAATAGGTCAGGTGAATTATCAATAAACTGCTCTTTGTCTGGAGCTGTATGAAGTGCTTTTTGTTTGTTTATGCTCACAACGGTCCTTCAAAGGAAGTATTGTTGCTATCCCCATTGTTCAGAGCAGAGACAGGATACAGAACTAGTAAGGAGGGAAATCACATTGGTATGGATTCTGTTCTGTGAGGAATTTTGTTGTTATTTTTTTTTAATTTCCGTAAGTGCCTAACCTAATGCTGTTCTGCATCTGTAAACTGCTTGCACTGCCCTGGGAAAGTGTTGTATCTCAATCAGCCGGTTCAGCTCCCTGGAAGTGACTGGGCCCAGCAGCTGCATACCAGGATAGCGGAGTCCTACCCAAACCAGTTGGACCGGACTTTTCTGCATGTGAGTGACTGGGCCCAGCAGATGCAGACCACAGATAGCAAGATCAGCCCAAGTCTATACTTTAGGCCCAACATACCAGACTTTATGGTTACTGGACCTGCCATAGCCTGCAACCTTGCTTGCCTTGAACTGTGGATGGCTACTGAATCACAAAATAACCAGGTCCTGAACTGCTGAAAACCAGACAAGTTATTTCTAGTTACTCAAAAAACAGTTACTTAATGATAAAAATGTTCATCCTAGGAAGGTCTCTCCAGGTATAAATATGATTTATTTTTTTATTTAAAACCTTGTCCTTCCTAGTGTGGAAGATTTAAGAGATCCCATGCTTTAAAATAAGAGCTTGATGGAGTCCTGGAGAAGGATGGTCTAAAAGCCAGGGTCTTTATCATTCTTACAGATAACCTAACTCTCTCACTAACATGTCTGAGAGCATCAGACAAGGGACCACACACGTTCTTACAGGCTGCTAGATCCAGTATCTGAATAACCTAATGGTCTGACTTGTTAGAAGAATGGACAACTAGGGGTTTTTTTGTTTTTTGTTTTTAAATTAAGGCATTAGGGACCAGCAGATGGCATAATGGTTACAACACTGGACTCATATGTGGTCAATTGTGGTTTGAGTCCCAGACCCAGTGGCTCAAAACTCATGTCGGCCGTGTGTACATGTGTGCCCAAAATCCTGAGAGGAGAATGGAAGAGAAGGGGTAGCAGTGTGGCCATTCCTCCTGGGAGGTGATTTCTCACTTTCTGCCTCTTTATCTCCCTCTGTCTCTCTGGAGAGTGCACATGCCCTATAGCAAAAATCTCTAAAATAGTAATAATAATAAGGCATTAGTGTTTAGTCACACAGATTGGGACCATCAAAGCTCCTACTGCTAGAAAAAAAAAAAGGGCTTAAAAGATGATAACAAGCACTGCTACAGGGAATTAAAGTCATTCCCATCTCAGACAAGCCATAGACATTGTAGAGTCTGTCGCTTGTAGCATTCTTTGTCTCTCCGTCGTGGCCACTTAGAAAACCTTAGGGCTCCCAAACAGCATAATGGTGATATTGTTCCCATCTCAGCAGACTGTCTCTTGCCTTAGTTTCAGATAAAAAGAGAATTTGTTATCCTTCTTAGGAAGCAACTGATTGGGCAATATGCTTTTCACTTTTGCTAAATCTCCCAAAGCAATTTGCTTTTTAGTGGGAGGAAAACAAGCATATCTACTCTTTAGATCATAATACTGTGCTAAAATGGATTTAAAGGCTTGGCATGCAGCAGAATTTTGCCTTTGTCAATTACATAGATGAATTTTTTTTAGAGAGATTTTTGCTATAGGGTGAGTGTGCTCGCTGGAGAGGCAAAGACACAAACAGAAGCAAGAAATCACCCCCCGCAGGGAAATGGCCACACCACAATCCCCTCTCTTCTCCTCTCAGGATTTTGGGCACCCAGGCACACATGCCTAGCATGAGTTTTAAGCCACCCAGTCCAGAACTCGAACTGTGTCAACTATGTGGGAATCCAGCAATATAATCATTACGCTATCTGCTGGTCCCGCACAGATGAATTTTAATTAACATCTTAAATGTGTGACTTCCATAAACTTAGATTATTATTACAAGTATAAAGTCCAAGAGCTATTCCAGACGGACACCATTTTGGCCCTGATGATATCTAGACAAACTTCCTCCCAAAGTAAATACTGTCTTTCAGTTAAACCCCCTCTGTTTAAAAAAAAAAAAAATAAAGATGCAGAGATTAGTAGGCTTTTTGGTTCTTGTTTGCTATATGGCACATGTGGTCACCAGAGACAGAAGGGAAGGGAGAGAGAAAGAAAAATACCATCCCCCAAGTGATGGCCACACCTCAATCCATTCTTCTCCGTTCACTGCTCGAGATTTTGGGCCTACAAGCATATACACCCTATCGTGTTTTGCAAGCCTCCAAGTCTGGGACTCAATCACATAGTCAGACATGTGGGATCCCCCTGCTTTAACCATAACATCACCTGGCTGGCTCAAGGCATTTTTTTTTCTTTTTTAGGTTTTTGCCATAGGGTGCTTGTACTTACCAGAGAGAAACAGAGAGAAAGTGAGAATTCAACCTCAGAGGGTATAGCCATGCCTCAATCCCTTCTCTATCTCCTTTCAGGAATCTGGGCACACACACATGCACCTAGTGTGATTTTCAAGCTGGTGGGCCCAGGGTTTGAACCATGGTTGGCCATTTGGGAGTCCAGTGCCTCAGTCATCATGACATTGTCTGGCCCCAACCTTTTCAATTACTAGAGATAGCCCACTCAATATTGGGACAGGCTTCTCTAACCTAACCTTTTGGAACATGCACAAATTAGAGAACTCTAATGGAAGAAAGAAGTAAGATGCCTGAAAGCTTCACAGGCCATCGTACAGGCTGCCTTCACCTAGCTCACAGAGCTGGCCACTAAGCCACTCGGAGCCTCCACTTGGACTGAACCACATGTCCCCAGACTTGGTTACAAAACAAGACAACTTTACTCATAGAAGGACATCTGGGGTCACAAATTATGTTTCAAAAACTGAGTTATGACAGTATCCCCAGCCACAAGGTAGCTAAGGCTAGTGAGCGCTCTGCCCTAATATCCAAAAAGCATCTCAGCAAATACAATAAAACGTAATTCACAGGGCCAGCAGGTGGTATAGTGGTTAAGATAATGGACTCCTACATGATCCACTGAGATTCAATTCCTGGACCTGGCAGCTCAAAACTCACACTGGGGTGTGTGTGTGTGCATGCCTAAAATCCTGAGAAGAGAATGGAGAAGAAGGGATTGCAGCATGGCCATCCCCCACATTGGGGATGATATCTCACTTTGTGTTTCTCTCTCTCTCTCTATAATGAGCACACATGCCCTAGAACAAAAGCCTCTTAAAAACAAACAAACAAACAAACAAAAAACCTGAATTCACTAGGCATCTCAACCATACCTGAGAGTTGCCAGATGGAAGCCCAGATCAGGAAATTCAGACCCTACCATTAAAACCAAAGTATCTCAACACATAGGACTTTATTTCTTTTTAATCTGTTCTCCAACTTTCTATCAAGGCATTATTTTTAGAAGGTGCTGTTTGAGCCCTGTTTTACAACTGGAAGGGGAGGGACCTTCATTGAAGTTGGTAACACCAAAAGCAACATCTATGTTCTTCCCAGAGAAACTTGAGAAGCTACAGAATCAAGGTCTTAAGTACACACCTTTAATAATCTAGCCCTGGGATCAAGCCCTTCACATGGATCACTGGAGTATTGCATCCAAGTTACTACCAAAAAATCCCTGGAAAACACTGGCCAAATATACAGAGAAAGCAGCATTTTAATTTCACGTATTAATGCCAACCAAATATGTGAATATATGTGTTAATTTACATACATATACACACACACACACAGATGTAGTAAAAAGACTGCAGAATCACGCAGTGGCCATCTTTTTGTTTGTTTTTTACCATCATTTTAAGGGTTTTTTATTAAAAAAGTTGTTTACATTCATTCACTGTACATCATTACAACGTACAAGTGAGTTTTCTCATCCAGCATACACTGTATATTGACTCAATCAAGGATAGTGCCATAGGTGTTATAGTCAACAAATAAGCTTCCATTTTTGTTTCTTATATATTTTGCTTCTTTTGTCCTCCCCTTGATTCCCTCCCTCTCACCCTCTGCCATGTTCTACCCTCCTCCCATACTGTCTCAGGTATGGTTGTTTTCCATGCCTTTTTTTTCCCCCATATTTTATTGATTCACAAAAGATCTTAAATTAGTCTCAATACTTTCAATAGCAAGTGTAGCTGATATAAACATATGTATGAACACATGTCTTACTTTAGGCATAAAACTCAGTGAGTAGAATGAACATACTATAAAGTAGCACCTAGCTGAGACTATATAGCTTACTACAGTCATTAAATAGATTTTTTATGGATTTATTTTAATTTCAGGAAAGGCAGTTTTAGTTTTAGTAAATCAAAATAAAAAAAAATGTTAAGAAAAATTTCCTGAAGTCTTAAAGCCAGCAAAAAGTTTAAGATTCTGTTCAATTAGTAGGTAGAAAAACAGATATGGACAAAGCTAAAATCCAGTAATGAGTGCACTGCAACTTTCTTCTGAAACTTTTTTCTCTCTCTCCATTCCCCTTTTTATAAAAAGGCATAAACTAACTTATTTGAAAAAAAATTGGCTTATTTTGTCTGTTATTTGCACAAAGTCCCATAAGAATATTAATTGATTTAGCTGGCTTTGCTGGAACCTTTCATAAGGAACTTTAGATTAAACTCTTTAAAAAGCCTCCAAGGCTACTGAGCTAAGTCACGAACTCACCATCTGACTGGGCCTTTAAGTTTCTGTACTTGAAAGCTTTTTTTTTTTGGCCTGTCAGGAAGTGACATTCTTTATATACCTCCCAGGCAAAACTGTTTATAATACCAGGCAATCTTTTCAAGAGTTTCTGTTGGCTTTCTTGATATCTGCCTTAGTTCCTTAACTTTCTGATCATGTCTTCAGAAATGACATTCCAGTCAAAGTCCTGGCCATAACCAGTATTTCCAATTTCTGATGCAAGACAACTGATATTATTGAACTTATGCAAATAACCATTCTGCTAAAAAATAACAACACTCCCAAATATTTTCCAATTCCAGAGGCATCAAAAAAAAGACCCCTCTTTTATTTTTAATTTCCAAAAAAATTTAACTAATTGCTGAGCCTATCCATAGTTCAGGATTTAAGGATAAATATCCTTAAATATAAAAACAAAGCATAGAGGGACCAGCAGATTGCATAATGGTTACATTGCTGGACTCCCACTTAGTCTTCTGTAATTCAAGTCCTGGACTGGGCAGCTTAAACTCATGCCGGACGTGTGTGCTGCGTGCATGCCCAAATCCCAAGAGGAGAATGGAGGAGAAGGGATTGTGGCATGGCCATCCCCCTGGAGGGTGATTTCTTGCTTTCTGTTTTTCTGTCTCTCTGTCTTTCTGGAGAGCACACACACCCTATAGCAAAAACCTCTCTAAAAAAAAATAATAAGTAATAAATAAACAGAAAACAAACAAACAAAAAAACATAGAAGGAAATCAGCAACGTTTTCAGTCAAAAACCATAAAATTCTATTTCACCAGTTCAGTCTCAGGTAATTAATCTCTCTTCTATTGAATCTGTGGTATTACTGTGGTCTGATCTTTCTGTTTAAATTCTGGAATTTAACATTCAATATTATTATCGATCTTTCTGGACTTATCCCTACCACTAAGTTGGCCATTTTCTTGGTTGTTTTTTATACTCTTATTTCTGTGTATCTGTCTTTAGTTTTACTGGTATAGCGTTCTATTCAGAACTTCTTGAAGAACTGGTCTAGTGTTAGTAAATTCTTTCAGATTTTGTTTATCTGAGAATGTTTTTGTCTTTTCTTCCCATATGAAAGATAGTCATGCCAAGTATAGTATTCTTGGTTGAAGTTGTTTTTACTTAATACTTTAAATATATTTTCCCATTTTTTCCTTGCTTGCATTGTTTCCAGTAAAAGGTCCAATGTTAGCCTAATGGGAAATCCTTTGTAAGTAACTTGACATTTCTCTCTTGCCAGTTTTAGTATCTTGTCTTTGTCTGTGTTTTTTGCCAATCTGATTATGATGTGTCTTGGAGAAGATCTTCTTGAGATGATTCTCTTTGGATTCTTTGTATTTCTTAGGTCTGGATAATTGAATGCCTCTCTAGGTTTGGAATGTTTGTTTGTTTTTATAATTGCCAGAGGGCACATTCCCTTGCCAAGGGGAAATGGACAGATACATACAGAAAAAGAAAGAGGGAAAAAGAACCTCCAAATGGGGTGTGGTCATATTCTAATCCCTTCTCCATTTTTTCATTCTGTCAGCCCCTCCCCTGGGGCCGTGGTTGGAGTGCACCCATCCCTGACATCACTAATCAGCCTTCTGCAGACCTCTAGGGCTGAGGCACAAATTGGGCCAGAACCAAGAGAGCCCCTGGGGGTTTACTGCATGAATGCCTACAGTGGCACCATGACCAAGAAGCTGATCCAGTTTGTGAAAGGCGGAGGGGGCCAGACCTAGTACGGGGGCCCATCAGCACAGCCGGGACAAGGTGCTGTCTGGGTTCCCTAAAAACCAGGTGACAAGCATGGCCGGAGTGTACTTTACTGACACCTGTGGGGTGGTAAGCCACTTCAAAGCCTCTAAGAAGATGCCCAACATCTCGTTCCACGTCAGATGAGTGATGCTTCCCTAAAGGGAATCTTATCCATGTTAAACAGCAGCCCTGTTCCCCATTTTTAAAGAACTTTCACTCTAGCAGAGGAGAAACTGCTCACTGTGGAATAAAATCATTACAAGTTGCTAATGTTATTATAAAAATGACCTGTGCTGGATAAAGGGAAATAATCCTATTTCCACTGTGAACTGGGTAAAATGCCTTCAGGGTAGGATAATTTCACATATATTTACCTGACATCTCATAGATGTTAAGAATGAATTGAAGGGACCAGCAGTTGGCGTAATGGCTATGTCACTGGACTCCCACGTAGTCGACTGTGGTTCGAGTCCCGGAACCAGTGGCTTAAACTCACACCGGGTGCATGTGCATGCGTGCCCAAGAGCCCAGTAGGAGAATGGAAGAGGAGGGATTGTGGCGTGGCCATTCCCCCTGGGGGGTGATTTCTCACTTTCTGTCTCTCTGTCTCTCTGGCGAGTGCACGCTCTCTCCAAAAAAAAGAAAAAACAAAGAAAAAAGAAAAAACAAAAGAATTAATTGAATAAATGAAATCAAATATATTCCAGTGACAGCAAGGAGCATGAAACATGTCACAGTCTATGTCCTTAAACTCAGGAACTTTTTACCCTAGGAGAACAGTGGAAGGAAAATTGTGACTGACTTGAAAGTGGCACAGCAGTGTGGTGATGAGGCCAGAAAAAGTATGTCCTTCCATAGTGGGGCAGGACTCCTTTTGTCTGTTAAGATTACAAAGACTCTTTGTTTCAATCTTTGATTCATTTTGAGTTGATTTTTGTTAATAGTGAGAGATAAGGGTCCAGTTTCATTAGTTCGGTAGTTTTTTGGTTTTTTTGGGGTTTTTTTTGTTTGTTTGTTTGTTTGTTTGTTTGTTTTTTGAGAGGTTTTTTGACATGCACGCACATGCACCTGGCATGAGTTTAAGCTGCTGAGTCCGGGACTCGAACTGCAGTCGACTACATGGGAGTCCAGCAACATAGCCATTACGCTAACTGCTGGTCCCACAGGTCCAGTTTCATTAGTATCCACAGTTGTTCTCCATGCTTTCCTACCTTACAATTTTTCTGTTTCTGATATAGAGTGCAGATATGTGGTATAGGTTGAGTGGAGACATACAATGCCTCTCTTTCATAGTCTGGCTTGCTTCACTTAACATTAAATCTTCCTTAATTGTTTACTTTCTTTCAAATGACAGAGTCCCATTATTTTTTGTGGCTGAGTAGTGTTCCATAGCATACAGGTGCCACACTTTTTCCATCCGCTTTTAGATTTTTGGGTTGATTTCATATCTTAGTAATTGTGAATAATTGCAATAAACATTGATGTGCAAGTGGTTTTTTTGACTGAGTCTATTTCTATCCTTTGGATAAATACCAGGAATGGACTTACTGGGTAGTATGGTAGCTCTATTTGTGGGTTTTAAGAAAAACTTCATATTGTTCTCCACAATGGCTGTACTAATTTACATTCCTGCCAATACTGTATCCACCCTTTTCTTCTTCTTCTTCTTCTTCTCCTTCTTCTTCTTTCTTCTTCTTCTTTTCTTCTTCTTCTTCTTCTTTTTTTTTTTTTTTTTTTAGAGAGAGAGAGAGATTTTTGCTATAGGGGCATGTGCACTTGCTGGAGAGGAAGAGAGAGACAGAAAGCGATAAGTCCTCCTCTCAGGATTTTGGACATGCATGCACACATGTTCGGTATAAGTTTTAAGCTGCTGGGTCTGGTCCAGCAACGTAACCCATTATGCCATCTGCTGGTCCCAAGAGAGTTCCCTTTTCACTGCATCCTCGCTAGCACTTACCATTGTTTTGTTTGCTTGTTTGTTTGTTTGTTTTTCTCCCTGATCTTAGCCATTCTGACTGGGGCAATGTGGTATCTCATTGTGATTTTGATTTGCATTTCCCTTATGATAAGAGATGTTGAGCATATTTTCATATGCTTTTTGGTTGTTCATATGTCTTCCTTCAAGAATTGTCTGTTCAGCTTATTTCCCATCTTTTAATTGGATTGATCAATATTTTGGTAGATAACCTGCTTGAGTTCCCTCTATATTCTGATTTTCAGTCCCTTATCTGAGGCATAGTTTGCAAATATAATCTCCCATTCCAAGGGTTGTTTCTTCATTCTTTTTTTTTTTTTCAGTGCAGAGCCTTTTTAAATTGATGTAATCCCACTTATGTATTTTGGGGATTACTGCCTGTGCTTTAGGGGTCTTATTTAAGAAGTCTTTGCCTACTCTGTCTCCAAGAGTTTTCCACCAGTGCTTTTATAGTTTAAAATTTTATGTTTATAGGTGGGCAATGGGGATTAGGGGGGAGGGAGGGAATCAAGAAGGGTAAAAAAAGCAAGATATTTAACAAAGATGGAAAATTATCTGTTGATAATGTGCAGGGCAATGTCCTTGACTGGACTGATAAGCAGAGTATTCATTCTGGGAAGATTCGTTTTGTATGCTGTGGAAATGTACAGTGATAAAATGTAAAAATATAAGAAAATAAAAAGAGAAATCGCCCAAGTTCTTATAACCATAAGATCAGATCAAATGAATGACAACTGTCCTATGATTTGGACCCCAAGAAGTAAATAAGTGAAAAAGTTTTGATATACCTAATTTCCCTGCATGTACAAATCGATCTCATTCTTTGTGGTGCAGATGACCTGTATTCTGCAGACTGTCTATACGTCAAACTTACCTAACAATGGACATTTGGATTAGATATATAATATTTATTATTACTCAAAGCTTCAAAGTTAATGTCACTTCATACGTCATTGTGTGAAAGTGCAAGCGTTTTTTGGTATACCGTCCAAGGAACAGTCCAGGAATACAAATTTTGGAAACCAGTGCAGGCACAGAAACAGAAACCTACAGGCAAAAATAAGCTATAGGGATTCTATATAAAACTAATTGCAGATAACATTCTAATATATATCCTTCTAATAGTTTTTCTATACTTTCAATAACATGTTCAATATTATTTTGGATTTTTCTATGCATGTTATTTTTATAAGTTGAATTCTTTAACTTCTTTATTGCTGATTTATACAAAAGTATGCTTATCCCAAAATATTCAACTTTCAGGCTTAGGGCCGTTATTCAGAATACAATTTATTACAATGTTGAACTATTTTTTATATGGCAGTTTAAAAGTAGCAATACTTGGGGCCAGCATGTGGCGTGGTGGTTGGGGTGCTGGACACTCCCACATAGCCGACCACAGTTAGAGTCCTGGACCTGGTAGCTTGCTTTCTCAGTTCCTTCTCTCTTTCTCTGTGTCTCTCTCTGGTCAAATTAAAATAAATGAATGAAGAAATAAAACGAAATAAATAATTCTTTTTAAAAATGTAGCAATGCTTTCTTACTTGACTTAATTGATAATGAAAATGCGCCAAACATTTTTTCTCTACACAATGTTACCCATAAGTAGGGACTAGCCCTGTAGCTCAGTGGTTGAGCACAGTACATAGGGAGTCTGTTGCCATATAGCCGCCGACTACAGTTCAAATCTCACCTCTGGTAAAAACACAGTCAGCACATGTGCATGGGTGCCCAAAATTTTGATAGGATGGGGAAATGAAGGCAAAGGGACTGCTGCATGACCATGCCCCACTGGGGCGGGGTCTCCTCTCTCCCCAGTAAGTGCATACACCTTCTGGCAATAATAATGATAAAGATGATAATGATATAATGATAATGATATAATGAAACCAGAGTTTATTTTTAAACTAAGAAAAGTAAGTATAAGAAAAGACAGACCAGAGCTCTGATAGATTATGTGAGACTTTCATAGCCTTTTTATTGACGTGTGTTTATGTGAACATCTGTGTGGAATATGAGCCTTTTAAATTCATAAGGAAGACTGTTCTCTAAAAGAATAAAAGACTTTAATATTTATAACTATTTAAATAAACAACTTATAAATTAAAATAGTCTATAGAATGCTGACTGAGACAGCAGTTCATCCTGAAGAATTTTACTGAGAGAATTTATATGCACACTTCAAGAGATTATGTCTATAAATATTTCAGTCTTGCAATATTGATTACTCCTTTTAAACTGATGTGAAGCTGTACAAAGCAAGATTAAAATTTAAAATAGCGGGTCTCTCTCTTTCCTCCTAAAGGTTTTGTACCGAATGTTCTCTTCTGCCCCATGGTACCCTCACACTAATGTGGAAAATATCTCTTTCCAGGTGTGGAGAATATTTCAGTCTGGACCAGCAGCAGCTACTGGAAGGGATCTCAAGTCTGGACAACAAGGTGGGCAGAGTATCCTCGAAGCTGCTGGCGCACGGGGCTCTGGCCTTCTCCCAGACATAGACAGCTCAATGGACTGTTTTCTCGCCCCTGCCCAGTACAACCATGGCCACATAGTGCTGGGTGGACATGAGGAACTGATCTTTCATCATAGCATGAGCTCATTCGTGGTCAATGTTCTGCACTGGCAGTTTCCGGCTGGGCCCCAGAAAGGGAGAATTGGGTAGACTCAAAAATGCAAAGTCTGGGTCCCCTGCTGTCAAACAACTTGGGATGGACCTGAGCAGGCTCCTGCCAATGACTTGAGTGTCTATTGCTGTTTCTCACTCAGCAATATGGATAGCCAGAAGGTGGGGGAATTCATTGCAGAAAGTGGAAGATTAGTGATTGGCAGCCAGACTCAGTCCTGGGTCTTGAGGAACCTCAAGTCTCCCTGCATGTCTCACTATCCAGATAGCAAGCTCCTTAAACATTTTGGCCTTGGCATCTCAGATCAGAGAAGCCCCAGGGGCTTTTCCTGCCCCCCACACCAGGACAGGAAACTACCGCATTTGCAGAGCTCTCTCCCAGCGCGAGTCTAAGCTGCTGCAAAATAAGGGAAAACTGTAGACAAGGGCCGGTGGGAGAAGCTGACAAAGGACTGACCCACATGTTTCAGCTCACACAAGAGGGGATTCCCATCTACAAGTCTGAGCACAAAAATGTCTTGGGAATGATCATGCAAAAGGGCTTACCACTTGTGAATAAGGACAACCCAATCACCAGGGGCAGCCCTCAGGTCTTGATATCCTTGGCCCAAGAATTGGTCAAATCAGGAATAGACAGCTCTCTGTGGCTCTGAGAACAAAATTCCCTCTTCTCCATCCCCCTGAATCTCCCATCACCATTGAGATTAGCCCAGTAAGGAATGGGGAGGAGCCAATAGGCAGCAAGCTTCCAGAGCATTCCACTTCTCACTTAAAACAAGCCAACACCAGGATCAGCAGATGGTGTAATGGTTACATTGGTTATGTTCCTGAACTCCCACATAGTCAACAGTGGTTCGAGTCCCAGACCCGGTGGCTTAACATATGCCAGGCATGTGTGCATGCATGCCCAAGATGCCAAGAGAAGAATGAAAGAGAAGGGATTGTGGTGTGGCCATCCCTCCAGGGAGTGAGTTCTCACTTTCTTTCTCTGTGTCTCTCCAGCAAGCACATGTGCCCCATAGCAAAAATCTCTCTTAAAAATAGCCAACTCAGTTGTTTTGGTTTATTTTTTTCCATGAGCTCTTAAGGTAGTGAAGGAATTCTAGTGAGGCATGGGAGACCTGAGTCAGGGTGGCCGATGAGTTAGAGAGATCCAACAGCTCCAGGGCAGACTGGGAATTCTGAGTGAAGTTGGCACCACAGAAATGGGCAGATGTCGGCCTTTCCCATGCGTCTTCACAGACTATAGCAATTCCTGGGTGAGTACTTGACTATACCTACCCGAGGGCAAATTGCTGAAGGTGTGCCGCCTGATGACACTGTTGATGCCAAATTGAAGGTAAAGTATCCTGCCCCCATTCAGTTAACCATCGACATGTCCTCAGCACTTTAACTGCTTTCAGTAACTGCACGGGTAGTGCCTTCCTTTTTCTTTTTTAGAATTATTTTTATTTTACTTTATTTTTTTTTAAGTTGACCAGAGAGAGAGATAGAGAAAGGAAAAATGAAAAAGCAACCCACCCTCCTTTTTACAGACAAGGAAATTAGTTTCTGAAAAGCCTCAGGTCATTGTGAGCGTCAGTGGGATAGCAGAGATAGCACTTTGCCAAGCTTTGCCGGTAACAGATACTCGTTTTCTCTCCCTCCTCCCCTCAGTATCAAAGCCTTTTGGATTTATTACTGTTTTCTGTAGTAGCATTTGAGACATTATCTGATTGTTGCCTAAGCTCCAGCTCAACCCCACATATAAAAACCACTTCTGCAGTCACAGATTTAGGGTACGACGCTACATTTTCTGCTCTGAACCCTTTAAGAAATATTAAGAACAGTGCGTCTTCTAAAAATCAATATTTGTCTGGGGGCTAATTTTGTTTAAATCACAGAAAAAAAATCCTAAAGCCTTACAAGGAAGAATAATGACCGGAAGGGGTTTCCCAGAGAAAGTGGGTGCATACAAGCAATCTGCCACCCACTCGAGAGAGACCTGTCACT
>NW_006160158.1:519869-559870 GCF_000334495.1 Tupaia belangeri chinensis
AATTTCCCTACCCCAGCTCCTCTCTGGCTGTGGAGGTACACGTGAGTGTACAGACAGACACACATGTGCAGATAGCACCTTTCATCCACCCACTGTGGACGCTCCCCATGACAGGTATTGACTGCCACACGGATGACCTAAGCTGAGTGAGAATTAACGTCTGCCCCCTGTGGTGATGCAAGGCTATAGCTTGGATGGAGCAAAGGAGTCCATCTCCTGGCTCTGGGGAAGCCTCCTCGACATCACAGTCCCTCTAAATACCAGCTGGGTCCCACGCCTGTCACAGTTGGTGGGGCTGTGCCAGCTCCGCACTTTAAACTAGGTGAGTTGGGGTTTCAGGTTCAGCCTGGCTCTCAGAGCGGGAGCAAGCCAGAGGTGCAGAGGGGGCTGGTTGTCAGGGGGAGCAGGGGCCTGAATGATGAAAAGGGAGTGAGGCTTGAGGGATAAAAGTGGACTGGGTGATACAGATGTACTGTCCTTGGAGACCAGAGAGAAGAATGAGGACAGGGAGAGGGACTTGCATTTCATTTCATAAGAAGAAAAAATATGACTAGTTACCAGGCTATTACTCCATGTGATCAAAGTGCTATCACATAGACCCAGGAAAAGTGGGGTAGAGTAAGCCATGGACCTGTATTCCCAGGTAAGACATCCCTGGAGGAGTGAAGAAGCTATATCCCAGTGACTCTAGCTTCCTGGGGAGAGCTGGCCATGGACAACACCATCCTGACAGTGCCCACCACAAACCTCCAGGCCCTGGTAGACCCCGGCCTTTGCTCCGACTCTAGGATGAGATGCTGCAGGCAGTGGTGGTCTAGCCCTTCCGCTCCGCTGGCCGGAGAGGATAGTTGCCTACGTGCAGATCTCAGCTGGTGGGTGTTCTGGAGGATGCTCTGAAATTGCATTTTATTTTAACTGAATAAACAAAATTGAACTGTAAAAGGCATAATTTTGCTGTGATTAGTGGGAGAAATAATGTATAATAACACTCAGGAACCTGTAAAGCATGTTCACATGTAAACAGGACATTATCATTTAAATCTTCAAGAAAGGAATCACAGGATAGTAAGAACAGGGAGAAAATGCCTGGACCCTTCCCTGTGGCTTTATGGAAGAGAGAAGAATTGAATGGAGTCAGAGTTGGTGATGGGACCCAGCAGGAGATCTCGGTTCATTCAGCAATTCTGAGTAAAGAGTTCTGTTCAGTCTTGAGAAAATATCGGTACTTAAAAAGAATGAGAAAGCCTGATTGCTATGCTCAGGCTCTCAAATGATTTCATAAAATGGGTGAACACTAAACTGGAAAAGGAACCATCTTACTCTTTTCTCTGAGTCTGGAATCCATACACGAAATACGATACCATGGACACACAACACTCAACCTAAACATAGGAGAAAAACAAGAATGATGGCTTCAGAGCTACATGCTGTATACACTTACCCTTCAGGATCAGGGGTTAAACTATAAGGAATGGAGAAAAACCAACTAGGTTGTAAATAGTCTTGGGTGGTGGGTGAAGTCTGATGCCCTTCTGAGTAATCTGAGATGACAGCTCCAGGTCTCCCAGCACTGTGAAGGAAATGCAATCTATGAAGGACATCACAGGTCCTCTCATCTCTTCTCTGTTGCTCTCTCCAAGTGTGATGCATTCTAGAGACCTATCACGTGCTGCCTGTAGGAAGTGTCTATGCTGCTTGATGAGAGGCACATAGGTCCCTTGGTATTTGAGCTCCCTTCCATGAGCTGGGCCACACCACAGAAGCCATCTGTAACCTCTGGTCAGTCTATGTGCACAAGGAGGTCCTGGGGATATCCAGAGCTCATGGTCACCCTGCTCTGAAGCCTACATGTTGGAAACAAAAGACCAGATTGCACCTGAGAGGAGGGAACTCCCCTCCCCCCGAATAACTGGAAAGTGTGGAGAGCTCTGGAAACATATTTTCAGGTACCAAGCAGAATTAGGGCCGGTGGGGTTATGGGAACCATCAGGCCCACAGGTGTGTAACATCCTGGTGATCTTGAACCTGCAAACCCTTTCACCACCTCTACAACCATGGGATGCACTACTCCCCTGAACAAGGGGCACTAACTATATGATGACGTCTTTCCTTAGCTCATGTCTTACACACCTAAAATGAACAATGCAGAGATCAAAATACATGCTCTTCCTCTCTTCCACCTCAGCACCTTATGGAAATAAGTGAAAATCAGTAAATAATCTTGTGATAGAATTTCAACTTGGCAAATGCAATGTTTCTCCTGAGCTACCTTTATAGCCTAGACGATGACATCATCTCACTCTCAATACATTGTGAGGGTACCATTGCACGGGGAGTGAGCTGGTAGCAATTTGTCTGAACATTTACATGATACCATGGTGTCGACCAGAAGCTCATCCAAGGTCCCCAGGATAGACTGTCTCCACTGCTCTCTCCATGAGACTAACATTGCTCTGGGTTCTGAGACTCATGTCTGAGACAGGCAGCCACCTCTCTGACTCCTCATCTTCCATTCCCATTAGCAAGATCAAACTTCAAGTCCCCAGCACCCCTCACATCCACTGCTGCAACTGCTCATCATTTGCTTATGCCTAATTCTCCTGCTTCATGTTTCAGAATCCCACCCTCTTACTCATGCTCCAGAAAATCCAAACTGATGATATAGTTTTCAAAAACTTCACCATGGTTCATGGTTTTGTTCCTTTTACAAATACCATTCTTTCTCCCTGAAATAGTTTTAGCTGGTATGGAAACTTTCCATTGGTTTCAATGTTTAGCTATGCAAGAGAGCATATGCTCACCCCAGTCATTCAAATCTTCACCTTTGTTATGAAGCTTAGGAGTGAAAAAATTAACAATTTCCAAAGTAATTACCATTTATTGATTTGTTGGGAACTTACTATGGACCAAGTTATTACAAGCATAAACTCTGTCTCTCAGATTGAATTGAAATGAATGACACAAGTCATTAGAGAGAGAAGTGTGTTGTAACCACAGATACAGCACTAGAATCCAGCTTCTCAGCTTCTCACATTCATCATCTTTCACCACATATGTCTTCCACTAGTGGCACAAGGAAGCAGTTCTTAAAGGTATAATTTGCTTTCATGATTATTGTTCTTCAACATCAGGACTAACAGTGGAGAGTGCTAATAGTATCTTAAAGGCTTACAGGGGATTGCAGTTGTCTTCACATACACAGTCTTCTGTTGCAACAACTCTGAGAAGCAAGCACAACAGCATTATTAGGCCCATCTTATGAATGTGGCAATGGAGTTCAGAGAGATTATGTGGTTTGCCTAACATTGTGCAGAAACTGTCAGTTCTGATTCTTTAACTTTACTTCTGTATCATCAATCACAAGTCTTTGTATTTTCCACAAACTGTGAACATCGCAATAAACTACTTTACACCTGAAAAAAAAAAAAAAAGAATAGACATATTAGATGTTAGAGAAGAATGAGAGCCAATGATGAGAATTAAGTCTGTGTTGAAAGGTATAAGTAAACACTGTGAATTGTGGAGGGGGAGGGCCGGGAATTGAGGGTGACATGTAGACTTGGCACCTCATCCTGCTCCTTTTTCTCTTCCCGGCTCCAGAAGGCCTTTGGCTGGGAGTTATTTAACCAGCTCGTTGCTGAGTACCAGGCCCTCTCTGGCCTCCCCAAAGACAATGCTGGCAAAACAAATCTTTGGGTGAAGAAGTTCTTTGAGAAAGTACAGAAGAATCTGGTTCCTTTCTTTGTACCTGTGGCTGGCAGATTCAGAAGGAGGTGGCTGACAGCCTGGCCTGCCTGCCAGAGTGGCTGGAAAACCCCATGAAATCACGAGCACTTTAAAGAAGAAAATTAAGGATGGCATCAACGTTCCTTCGGGGTCAGGATTATTCATCTGGTACAGCAAACTTAATCTTTAATCAACTCAAATTTCAACCTTTTTTCTTCTTAGCCCTAATTCTTTTGAAAACTAGAGATAGAGTAAAAGTGATTTCAAAATTAATAATACATAGAACTCGATCAGCTTTCTCCTAATTTAATTTTTTTAAACCTGGGTGGTTTGTTTCTTGATTTGTTTGTTTAATGTTTTGTATTTACTTTATTGGACGATGGGAGTTAGTTGCTCAGCCCCAGAAACTTCATCTCAGAATGTCCTTTTTTGTATCCCTTTAAAGCACCTTTTTTCACAACCCTAAAATTATTTCACAAATATTGGTCTAAGTGATTTGAACAGAATAGGTGATAAATACTCCTTGAAAAATAATAGCTATGTGATAGAAAGCGGTTTCAAGTTGGAGATCGTGTTTTTCTAACTTAATGCTGTCTTGTAATAGAGTAAACTTCCTGGAGGTATAGTCAACGAAGCTATTGGATATTGATTTCATGTATTTACCTTCACAGCATTCATAGAATTATCCCTTGGCATAAAGGACCTCAGGCACCCACAGCCTCCTCTACAGATGGGAGCTGCTGCACAACCTCCCAAACACTCCATGTTGTTTCTTTGGAAAGCAATTTAAAAATTTACTTACAGCTGACATCTTTTATCCTACAAAATTTGATGTTACTGTCAGAAGGCTAGACCAACACAAGAGAATGAAGCTGACTTGTGCCACACAAACTGGAGGAAGTTTCTTCTTAAGTCTTCTCTAGTTTGCTGTTAGAGAAATTTAGTGTCTGGTTTTGTTTTTGTTTTGTTTTACAGATGGGAGCTGCTGCACAACCTCCCAAACACTCCATGTTGTTTCTTTGGAAAGCAATTTAAAAATTTACTTACAGCTGACATCTTTTATCCTACAAAATTTGATGTTACTGTCAGAAGGCTAGACCAACACAAGAGAATGAAGCTGACTTGTGCCACACAAACTGGAGGAAGTTTCTTCTTAAGTCTTCTCTAGTTTGCTGTTAGAGAAATTTCTGGTTTTGTTTTTGTTTTGTTTTGTTTTGTTTTGTTTTGTTTTTTTGAAGAGGACTTGCCCTGGGGCAGACTCTCCTGGTTTCATATCTCTGTCCTCTCCTCATACAGGGTAGGCTCCAGCTAAATGAGTCAGGACCGTGATAATGCAAGCTAGTTACCACTGACAGTAAAGATGGCCAATGGCCACAAAAGCCTCTATCTGTGGAATTCCTTGACTGAGACCATACTCTCTTACTTTTAAATATACCTTTGCAAAGGTAGGATAGACAAAGAATATAGTTTTGGTTGTTTTTTTTTTCCCCCTCAACCGTGGAAAGACAGGAGTCTGGTCAGGAAGGCTGACTGACTGTTCTCTCTTCTGTTAAGTTACACTTGGATCATTTCTTAGAAGAAACTTACTCAGCTTCATACCCAGCTGTGCCCTGTCTAGGCATGCTGTTTACCTGCAATCATGCCATCCATGCTTCATATAGTACTTCTCTTCACAGTTACCGTTAATGTTTGCTTAATGTTCTTTTATCCCTCTACGTTATCTGTTTTCTGAAGGCAGGGCTGATGTATTTCTCAGAGCTGTATTCTCCTAGCCCAATACCTGGCAAATCAAAAGTTTTCTATAGGTATTTATGGACTAGGTGAAGCTACTTGAAGATTCCTAAGCTCCTGTCACTAGCAGTATCCTATAGAGGCCTATTACATTTACCAAAATTCAAAGAAATCCTCCCATTACTCTATAAGGAAGGTGCAACATGACTATAATTTTCCCTCACTTATTTTTTTCTCCCTGCCTGATAACAAGTTACATAACTTCTGGTCATGTTGGTTTGGATGAGGAGAGCTTCCCTTTGGTCTCCTCCTTGACCTCGTATATACTCAAGATTCAGAACTTATGAGAATCTTTTCAGCAATGTTTGTATGGGAGATGATAGAAACTGTCAAGGGAAATAGTCAACTTTTAATTAAATCCTTCAGCCTTGACATTTTATCTTCTTTGTCTTCACTTCTTCCTGTGCCCCTGTTTTTTTTCCTATCCTTGAACATCGGCCAACATTAATTTAGGAGAGGCTCTTGTTTTTCCTTTGAGTTAGCATTCCTGACCTTCTATGTGTCAATAAATCTTGGATCAAGGGCATTCCTTTAAGTCTGGAAGTTTCAAATCTTCTCATATCATCAACCAAAATAACACGAGTCCTTTCCTGTCTCTCCTCAAGATGGCAGACTAAGCACAGGCTCCAAGCTCTGGCCTGACAGAACTAAAAAGAGATTTTCTAAAACTTTAACACAGCATCGAAAAACCAGAAGGTGGGCTCCCCCTAAAGATCCAGGGAAATGATATAACAAAGTTAAAAAGACAAAAGAAAACAAGAGAATGGGAGAATGAACAAGAATGGCCACCAGAGGTCCACCGAGTTCAAAGGAAATAGATTGGGCAAGAGAGAGGTCTCAAGAATGCTAGGATGATGTAGCTGTACACTTATACCTTCACTGAATTCACAAAGCACAAAAAAATATGTTATGACCATGCCAAAAAATAAGTTGGAAAAAATCAAAGTCCCATTCATGATTAAACAGCACAGTAAAATAAACATAAAATTTTTATAAGAAACAGTGTATTTATCAGAAAACCTCCAGCAAGCATTATACTCAGTAGTAAGAACTTGCAAGCATTCACATTAAATTCAAGAGTGAGAAGAATGTTTATGCAGTGCTACCTTTAGTGTGTTACTAGATATACTTACCAATGCATAAGGATGAAAAACGACCTGGAAAGGAAGAGACAAGAGTCATTTTCAGAATATATGATCTTCAATATTTTGGAGGTGGACCTAATAAATTTGGCCAAAGAACTGGGCGTGAAGTGGAGAGGTACAGAGAGATCAAACATGATACCGAGGCTTTTGGATAGAGCCATCAGTGCTCATTACTCCACTGATTGAGATCACCAAAATATGGGATTAAGAGGAAAATATCAAGTAGGCGGTATGATATGGGCTTAATTTTAAATGTTTGGAATCAGAATCACAATGATACATTGGGCAGTTTAATAGACGAGCACTGACTAGAGCAGAGGTCAGGTATGGAAATATCCAGAACCAGCAGATGGCATGGAGGTTAAGGAAGTTGACTCTCACGTGGCTGACTACACTGTTTGAGTCCTAGACACAGTGGCCTGAAAAACACACCAGGGGTCTGTGTGTGCATGCCCAAAATTCTGAGAGGAAAATGGAGAAGAGAGGATTGCGATGTGGCTATAATCCCTGAGGAAGATGCTTCCCCACTTTCCCTCTCTGTCTCCAGTGAGTGTACACACTCTATACCCTATAGGAAAACATGTGTGTATATGTATACATATATATATATACACATATGTATGTATACATATATACATACATATATGCATATGTATCTATATACATATGTGTATAAATATATACACACATATACACAAAGTATATATACACATACACAATTCAGTAGTTGTCAGAATATAGATATTCAGAATATAGTATTCAAACTTTAGGCCATATTCTATTATTTACAGTATTCTCAACTGGGCTGGACTGAGGTATACATCATGCTTAGTAAAATCTCTTTATAATATAAATGATATATGGCAACTGAATGTATGAATAATAATACTAATAATAAATAAAAATTAATTAATTATTTTATAAAAGAAAATCCTGAGATTACTACAAGCCAACATTTTGAGGCAAGCAAATGAGACTGGGAAGGATGGCCCAACTGAGATAAGAGGAAAAGTTGAACTTTCTTCAAGTATTACAAAACCTTGGGGGGGAAAAAAAACACTGGGAGCAGGGGAGATGTCAATAATCATATGTTATTGAATGCTGATGAGAAAAATCATGAAAAATTTAAAAGAAGGAAAATAATCTCGGGGTCTATCCATAAGGAGTTTATTGGTGACCTGGACAAGGTAGGTGGTGGATGAGTTCAAACCCAACTGGGATGGGTCAGGAGAACAAGAAGTGAGGAATGTGAGACAACAGATACTATGGTTCTTGACTGCACATGGAACATTCTCCACAATATGTTAGCCACCATGTCAGATATGACACACAAAATTTTAAGCCACAAAATAGATCTTAAAACATTTTAAGGTTGAAATTATACCAAGTATCTCTCTAATCACAATCGTATAAAACCAGGAATCAAGAACAAGAACTTCAGAAAATTCAAAAATACATAGAAAGTAAATACTTAATGACTTAAATAAAAAGGAAAAATTCACTGAGATAGTTTGAAATGCTTTGACACCAGTCCAGTTAGGGATACTATACACATTATCACCAACTGATAATAATCCATTTCTGTGTCCCATAAATGTCTTGCCTCTCTAGTTTTCTCCTTAACGTCTTTCCTCACACTATCCCTAACTAGACTGGTGTGATATGTATTCATGTTGGAAAATTAACTTTACAAGCTAAGTGATGTGTAGTGATTGAATGTATAAAAGAAATTAAAAGAAAATAAAATATATTATTAAAAAAAGAAATGCTTTTGATACATTTTTCTTGGTAAGTAAGTAGAGAAATTGAAGGAGGGCTGCAAGATCTAGAGAATATTTAAATGCAGATATTAATAATCAACATAGAAGGAGAAAATGTGACTTACAGACTGGAAAGGGGGGAAGTAATTAAATTTAGTTTTATATTCATTTATAAACTAGTTTGCAAGAGAACGGGATTAGGTAGAATATGATCCATAGGCCAGCCAGACAAACTGATGTTCTAGTAATTCGATTAGATTTTAAATTTGTTGTGTTTGACTTTAAAGAGACTGATACATAGGAGAAATATGATTAGCTCAGAGATTATTTCATAATAGTAAAATATCCGGGCTTTCTCCCCTGATAATAACATCTTACTCTGAACATAGCTGTAGGTACCCGTGATGCACAATATTGACAAAGGTTTGTTAGTTAATTTAAAGCTAACAGCCTTCTAGGGATGAAAAAGTACAAATTTGACTGGACTAATCCAGACTGCCTATCTGCTCTCAATTCACCTGCCTCTGTTTAATTTTAAATACACAGAGGAGCTTTTAAGTCTTTCCATTTTTCTTTTTTTCATTCTTTCCATGTTTTCTTTTTTAATGTTTTAGCTGCTCAGCATTCATACCCTGATTCTCCAATTTGTTGAGGGAAAATCTCCAAAATTTGAGTCTGAGTGGAAGACAAAGGTCCTTTTTCACACTGTAAGCATGCCAACTCCATGTATTGCTCCCCCTCAACTTATAGCCTGAGTGTCCTGATTCTTGAGGTCTTTCATGGCACAAGGGGAGAGTACAAGTATGGAATCTGTTCTCTTGGTGGCATCTGCTGGCCACAGCACCAACATCAAAACCAAATCTTCTTGTGGCATAAATTATGCTCTATTTAATGAATATCTGAATCTTGATTTCTGATGTATTTGAACTTGATTCTCCACACCATCCTCCAATTATGAGAGTTATCCAAATCACTTCCAGTAATACCATCCCTGCACAGGTAAACAAGGCTTTCTTTTCTATTGTTTGCCAACCAAGATCCCGGAGTGATGGGTTCCCTAGGCTCACAACTATAGCCACCTCAGAACAAGATGGCAGCATCTTCCTTCAAACATTTCACTCAATTCTTGGAGTATCTGGCACCCAAATAGTACTAACATGTTCTCCTTTGTATTAGGTCCTACTTAGCTTGCAGCTGTCTGAATCTCGCCCACCTCTATTCTTTTTTTAGAATTAGACAGAGAAAGGACAAGAATGAGAACATGTATATCCAGAGTATGTGTTGCTAGAAAATGGAATACCTTCCTGTCTCATCTTCGTGTACCACTTTTCCCAGTGGCTACCCAGTTATAAGGAAGGTTCTCAGTAAGCATGTGTTGAATAAATAACCTAGAAAAAAGTAACAGAATGGTGGAGAGAGCTGAAGCAGGGATCAGGAAATAAAGCATCTCCTTCTTTTCTCTCCCATCTTGAGATAGTCACTGGGTATCATATTTGCTATTTGTTAAACAAAGAGACAAAATAGCTCTTAGTAACTTCTGTTTCAGAAATGCTTCGATTTATGGATAATTGTACTTAAGATTGAGTACTAGGGTTCAAGTCTCTGCTGTGCAAATTAAAAAAAAAAAACCACATTCATTTTGGGGGACATTGGGGTTAAGTCTCCTTTATTTTTCTCAGGACTCAGCAGATTAAATGTAGATTTCATTCATTAGTGAAATTGTACATTCCAGCACGTTCATGGTCATGCACCCATGAGTCCCCACAGCAAGGGGCCGAGGAGTGCCTGCTATGGGCTGCAGTGCGATGTCGACTGCAGACGTTCCCTGTGAGCAGCCAAGCAAACCTACACTCCCAGAGCATTTCCTAAGGCCACTTCTTCACAGAGTTAAACTCACTGATGCAAATTACCCAGCTGAGTTTTAATTAAAGCTCTGCTCCCACTTTCCCTTGGGGTTCTCCATCACATACACTTCTCTTCCCCTCTTCCTCCTTGGGTTGCCTCTTGCTCTTCCCTTAACTCTCTTCACACAGGCCCATGGTAAGGAGAACTCACAATAATGAAGCCTCAGGACCTGGATCAATGCCTACTGTAAAACTTTATAAATTAAACCCTCGAGATTCTAGGAGCTGTAATTAGAATGAACAGTTTGAAGTGAACTAGCAAAACTTCACAATCTAGCTGGCATAATCCTTCTCCCCGAGGGTCTATTGGACTCCAGGTGCCCAGAGCGGGCCACAAAGGTTGTTTCTCACCATTGAAAGCTGTACTTCAGATCATATAACAGTACAGAAGTACTCCCAATTTGTCTTGGCAAATTCCAGTCATCCGCATGGCTTGTGAAGGAATCTGGCCTGGACACCGCTACCTCCCGGACCCCATCTCTACCATTCCTACCCTGACATATTCCACTTCTACTCCAAGGGTGAGCCTGCCTCAGGGCCACTGCACTTGCCCTTTTCTCTCTTTGGAACACTATTTCCTCAAATATTTGACATCTCCTTAGCGCTTTGCTTGAGTATTATCTTTTTATAGAAATATTCACTGATCATTCCAAGTAAAATAGTACGGCCTTCCCTTGTCTTCCCAAGGCCACATGTTTTCAGACTGGCTGCTCTCCACATAATTCATGATAAGAGAGAGAGAGATGGAGACAGAGAAGCACTCTGACCTGGTCTTGTCACACTGATCCTTCCCCTCCCTTAGCTCATCAGGATCTTGGGCATGTGCACACACACCTGCATGTTTTCAAGTCAGCCCAGGGAAATGAAGCTGTGGTCGGCCATGTGGCTTCCACCTAGGCTGGGCCACTCGTGTCTTTCTTTATCCTGCTTTATGTTTTTGTTCTTTGGGATTTTTTTAAGAATTATTTTTTATTTTATCATTATTATTATTATTAATTTGATATAGGGCATGTACATTCACCAGAGAGAGACAGAGAAAAAGAGAAAGTGAGAAAGCAAGCA
The DNA here is from genome assembly GCF_000334495.1 of Tupaia belangeri chinensis. NCBI lineage: Eukaryota > Metazoa > Chordata > Mammalia > Scandentia > Tupaiidae > Tupaia > Tupaia belangeri. The sequence continues at coordinate 531,258 of NW_006160158.1, forward strand.
TGCTGGCAGGTCCAGACTTTGAACCACAGTCAGCTGTGTGAGAGCCCGGTGCCTTAAACACCATGCCACCTAAAAGTCTCAATGTTTATATTTTTTTAATTGCAGAGAGCAAATATGTCTGAGAAAATACATTGTTTTTTTTAATAAAATTAAATTATTCATGATAATGCACATTCATGTGAAAGAGAGAGGAGCGCCCCTACAGGGTCTGGTCGTACCATAATCTCCTTTTCCATTCCCATAGCCCGTCAGATCCAGGGCACTGTCACAAAGTGTCTGGCATGTTTCAGGCTGAGCAGGCTGGGGGTTCAAACTGAGGTCGCCACGTGGGCTCCAGCCTCACTGGTGCAGTGTGTTACCTCTGTACCACAGGACCAGTCCACATCAAGCTTTTTATAGATTATGGCTGATTCTCTCTCTCTCTCTCTCTTCTCTCTCTCTTTTTTTTTTTTTTTTTGAATGTTTCACCTTTTATTGAGTGAGCATGTGCTGCTTTTAATCAAGAAAAAGAGGGAACCAGCAGTTAGTGTAATGGCTATGTCGCTGGACTCCCACGTAGTCGACAGCGGTTCGCGTCCCAGACCCGGTGGCTTAAAACTCACGCTGGGCGCGTGTGCGTGTGTGCCCAAGATCCCGAGAAGAGAATGGAGGAGAAGGGATTGCGGCGTGACCATCCCCCCTGGGGGGTGATTTCTCACTTTCTGTCTCTATGTCTCTCTCTGTCTGTCTGGCGAGCGCACACGCCCTATAGAGAAAATCTCTCAAAAAAAAAAAAAGTAAAAAAAAGAAAGAAAAAGAAATATATGTTAAAAAATTAATTTCACAGGTCACCTGGTGGTTTGATGGTTAAGGTGGCTGAATCTCATATGGCCAACTGTATTATTAGAAGTCTCAGACCTGGTGGCTTAAAGAACACATACAGAACAGGTGCATGTGTATACCCAAAATCTAGAGAAAAGAATGGAGAAGGGATTGTGGAGGGATCATCCTCTGTCTCATATTTCTCACTCTTCCTCACCCTACCTACGCCTGTCTCTTTCCAGCCCACGCCCTGTAAGGTACACTTCCCAATCTAGCTGGTATAATCCTATTCCCAAGGGTCTATTGGACTCTGGGTGTCCAGAGAGAACAGAGAAGGCTGTTCCCCATCATTAGCCATCCTGTCCCAAAAGGACCCACTTTTTATACTACGCTATAAGCACTCACCCTATAAACAAACTAACAAGGAAAAAAATCAACTTTACAAGCATAGAATTGAAAAACTATGTCTTGAAAGTAAATAAAGTGAAAAATCTCTGGACCTTTAACTGACCTTAAATTGAAAACGAACTATGTGATGTATCTTTAAACAGAAACTTCTGTGTTAGTTACATTAAAAACGCCTCTTTTGGTGCCAGCAGGTGGCATGGTGGTTACAGCACTGGAATCCCACATGGGTGATTGCTATTGGGGTCCTGGACCTGGTGGTTTGAAAGTCACACTGGCGTGTGTGTGTGTGTGTGTGTGTGTGTGTGTGCTCAAAAGCCCAAGAGGAGAAGGGAGGAGAGGAGAGTACACCACGGCGATCTCCCAAGGGAGAAGTGATTACAGCATGGCCATCTCCCAAGAAGTGATTTCTCACTTTCCCTCTCTCTGTGTCTCTCTTTCTCTCTCCTTTCTGGTAAGCACATACACCTTATGATAAATCCTAGAAAAAACAAAACAACAACAACAACAACAACAAAACACCTCTTTTTCAGGAACTAATAATCCCCAAACACACTGCTTTTTCATATAATCTCTGAGATCATCCAGGCTGTACTGGGCACCATTTCAACATGAATATTGACTAGTTCAAGAACACCCAGAGGAGAAGAGCCAAGAAAGCAAATCATCAGAAAAGTATGTTGTATCAGAAAGTCTAAAAGCCCAGAGTCTAAGGAAAGATATGCTAATGCTCCTTAAATAGTTTGAGGCTGGCATTTAAAGTAAAGGGAAAGGGTTTTTTCTGTATTATCAAAGAAATAGAATTTTATCAATTGTTAAAAATACCTTTGCCAAATATATATTTGAGAACAAGGAAAATAACCACCATATGGCTTTGGAGAGCTGGTTGACCTATTTTGAGGCAAACGTGACAAGACGTAATCTGTTTCTTGAAGTTCTTTCTCTGATTGTTAAAAAGCAGTGGTGATTGGGCTCCTCGGGAAGCAGTATCAGCTCAAAGCCAGTATCCAGCAGTTCCTGAAAGTCTGTCGGGTTTTCCACTGTGTACTTAAATAGCGTGAATAGTACTAGATCTCTTGGGTTGAGGCTTGGGAGAAAGTTGATTTGTGGTTATTACAACAACATCTATTTTCAAAGGAACCCACTCACTTTTCCTTAAGGAGTCTGTCTGGGTCTTTGATGGACTCCTATCTGAGAATTAGCAAAGGCCATGATTTTGCATCTTGGTGACTCAACAGGCCTCTGTCCATTAGGACTCTCGTTTATATCTTCTAAAAATATAGCAAGACTTTAATGGTACGCCTATTAGTCTCACAGCCTAGAGCCCATCTAACTAACTATAGCCAGAAACAACCAAAGGCAGACTCAGTAGGCAAGCACTAGCCCAGCTGCTGGTGTTACCGCGCCTATGCCCTGTGGTGCTAAATCAAGGCTCACTTCGCCTTCCATGCAAACTGGGGCCACGAAGAAATGGGACATGGAAGAATGAGCAAAGCTCAGAAGTGGCACAACCAGAAATGACTCATCTGGAAATAGATGAACTTCTGAGTTCCGATGTGCCCCCTCCATTCTCCTAATGGTGAAATTCAATGAGTTCCAGACTCTGGTACCCAGCAGTTAAGTCCTCACCCAGTATGAATGGGACATTTGAACCTCTAGGAGGAGCTGGGAGACATGACACGCCATCCCAGAACTCACTACCTTGTGGCTCGCTGATGTGGCTGTTGATCAAAGTTACTTAAACAAAGGCCTAATTGTTATCCTCACCAGCTTTCCATTGTTAATAGGACGTCTGTCCATTTCAGTCAGGAAGCTCGTTTTAATTACATTGGCTCTCTGTAATCCAACCGGGTACAGTTTTGAGGGAATAGCCAATATGTATTTTGAAAATATGCTTTATTTATCCTGGTATGTCATATATAAGTGTACCTTAGGCTTTTGGTGAAAGCAGTGTCTTCTGAACCCTTTCAGATTCTTCGGGAACATTCAGAATGAGAGCATCATATGTACAAGATACACTTGCTCCATAAATTCTATCACCCAGATACTCTGGTTACTTTCTTTCCACTGCTCCAGGGGATTTTAGGTGCCTTGCTTTCCCTTGGAGTCTGTGAATGACAGGTGTCCATGTTTGTGCTCACCAACCTAGCATATATGACAGCTAGTACAGTGAATTCAGAGCTAAGAAACCCAGTAAGATCTAAAATCATGCTCAATCTCCATCATCAAGTACTATCAAGTATGTCTCATCTTTTCTTAGGGGCATTCTCAAGATTTTTGCCAACATAATCTGGGCAATTCCTATAGCTCCCTTGGTGTTCAAAAATTTTATTTTTTTTATTTGGAATATCTATTTGCCTCCCCAAAGAGGTGAGAGCATGAAGGAAATTATAAATTACTCTCTGCAAGGGAATTATTCAATGAAGGAAGAAATAGCATCTTCAAACAAAAGAAACTACTTTTTCAAAGGAAGGAAGAGGAAGTGCTTCCTCTGGAAAGGAAGGCTCACTGAGCAAGTACATGCTTCAGAGAGATTATTGGTATCAATTTCTCACTCCCACACAGTAGTGTCAAAACCGACTCCCTCCCATGTCCTCATGGTGAATGGAGTTATTAATCTTCTCCATGATTTGGGACTATCATCTGACTTGGTCTGGTCAAAAGCAAAATAGCTTTGATGAAAGCAAATGACTTGAAATGTGGCCTGTGTGGTTGGACTTGCCCTCTTGTGTTCACGTTTCCAGCATGAGAATATATTTCAGGCAACAGCCGCCCCCACAGCCTGGGGCGCAGAATGAGAAAGTGAGAACAGAGCTATCGCGGTAACCCACAGACACCTAGTGAGAGAGAAATGCATCTTGTATGCCACTGACATTTTTGGCTGTTTGTTACATGGCTGTAGCTGACTAAAGCACAAACTGTTATGAGATACATTGTATTTTCATAATAAAAACTTTAAATATGTGGCATTGGCTATGGGATACAAGGAAACTGTCATTGAAAGCAGGGAAAATGGAGACATTTTATGTCCTGCAAACATTTGGTATAATCATTGCCTGAGATAACTTGGAAGGCAGAAAATATATGTAATAAAAGTATGGCATTTTCCAAAGAAGATTTGAGGAGGAATGTTGACAGACAGTACTAGTTCTCTGTCAAATACCCAAACTTTTTTCATTTGTGTGTTTCTCAGCCTCAAAATTACTAAAGAGTTTTTTTTTTTTTTGAAATCATAGAAACTGAGTTTCTGCATCACTTATGGATTTTTGGTTGCATATGACTATGGGTAACTTAAAAAAAGAATAATGGTAACATTATCAGAAGTAAGTAGAATGTAATGGAATCCTGAAGAATCATACTTGAAATCCTACTTGAAATAGGAACCAAGGACGTTGGTAGAGTCTAGAAGACAAGAAAACCAGGAATTATCCTACAGAAGAAGTAATCAGGTAAGAATATCATGGATGGGATGGATGGATTAATCACAAATGTTTACAGACTTGTCTTTTTCTCTTTTGAAGATTCAAGTCCTAAAGAGAAAGAATCAAACTGGTTCTGATGGGTTATCTGCCAGCCCCTGAGAAGAAAGCAGAACTCCTGGTTATAGTTTCATCTAGCTATGAAAGAGTTAAACCCTAAAAATAATTAGTTGCTGTCAGGGAGGAAAATTTATCTCAAGGAGAAAACTGTCTTCCATACTTGGTAACCTACACATGACCCACAGGCAATGGTAAACGGTACTCGTCTTGGGCCAACTCTGCTCAAGTGAGGCTGGGTCCCTGTGGAAGATCACAGCTTTGTTTCCCCAGTTGAGCTGTAAATGCCAGGTGCATGCACCCATCATCCTGGCTGGATGGGAAAGGTGGAAGTGTCGGGGTGGGGGAAGATCATTGCATGAGACCCTGTTGAGGATGCTTCTGTTTCTCACACATGAAAGAAATAAATACACTAAAAAATAAATAAATAAATAAGGTGCTTCTCAAAGAACTTCCGCTTATTCCTGAGCTTTATCATATGAGTTTACATCTTCTTCTTAAACCTCACTAAAATGATAATTAAAGGGTTACAGAAGACATAAATCTTCAAGGATCAAGAAAACGATTGTAGAGATGACAGGAGCAAAATTTCAGACTTTGCAAAACCTAGATGAGTAACCAACTTAGCAGACCAAGAAAAACAGAAACCTAAGCTGGGAAAGCAGAAACCCTAACACCTAGATTTATATTGCAGATTACTAGTAAAGTCCCAGTAATTGAGAAAGAGTGAGGATTAGAAGGACAAATAACATGAAGGCTGGTTTAAAAGTCTCACAGAAGCAGTTAGATTCCTTCAGTCAATGAACTTCTGCTACCCTATTCCCAGGAGAAGCTGGGAAGATTTGAAGTAAAGAACTCTGTGATCAGGGACCATACATAACCAATAACTGAGTGCTACGCTGAAAACAGGGACATTGAGTAAAACTCCTTCCTCATCCCACCTCATCCCACCTTTGTAAATCTTTCCCTGGGAGGTTCTCAAGATGTTGGCTGCCAGGCTTATACCCATCAGGCTAGAGATTAGTGGCTTTCTTTCAGACTATGTGAATAGAAGACACTGTAGATCCTGACAATTAGAGATTTCCCAATGAAGTAGTTCAGGCACCACCCAATGGTTGAAGCGTGCCGATTAGCAAGCTTTGTTAATGCATGTTGTGCTTCAAAATAGTTTTTACTGACTTATTCATATATATATATACAGATGAAATCTCAGGGGAAGAGAAAAATATTACAAAATAAAAATAGCTTATTTCCTCAGAGAAATCAGAGGAGATATTATATCTTTGAAATGAAAACAAGTAGAACACATCACACAAGGATAAGGAACATCAGAGAATAAAATGTTTTTAAAAATAAGAAATTTCATAGTAGGTGAAAAAGTCAATGAAAATATTAGGAGAGTGGGACCAGCAAATGGTGTAATGGTTATGTTGCTGGACTCCCACATGGTTGATCTTGGTTCAAGTCCCAGACTTGGTAGCTTAAAACTCATGTTGGGTGCATGTGTGTGTATGCCCAAAATCCCAAGAAAGTGAATAGAAAAGAAGGGGTTGTGGCATGACCATCGTCCCTGGAGGGTGATTTCTTGTTTTCTGTCTCTCTGTCTTTGTCTTTCTGGTGAGTACACATGCCCTATAGCAAAAATTTCTCTAAAAAAAAATTAAAAGAAAGTAAATAAGAATCTCCAGTAAGTAAAACAAACTAGAGAAAATTCGTAGAGAAAATAGAGTGGTCCAGGAGACCCAATAACTGAATAAGGAGTTCCCAAAAGAAGCACACTCTGGAACCAGCAGATGATATAATGGTTAAAGTTCTAGAATCCCACTTGGGTGAATGTGATTCCAGTCCCAGACCCAGAGGCTTGAAAATCACCCAAGGCATGTATAATTGTGTGTTCAAAATCCTAAGTGGAAAGGGGAGGAAAAAAGATTGTAGTGTGCCCATGCCTATTGGGGGATGACTTCTCACTTTTCCTCTTTCTGTCTCTCTATGGCAAGCCAATCCATACTATTGCAAAAACCTGGGGGGGGGGGGGGGAGAAAGCACACACACAAATAAATGGACCAATATTATCTAAAAAAGTAATAAAAAAAAAAAGCTGGAACTAATGGCCATGGTTTTCAAGACTGAATAGACCCACCAAGGTCCTTACAATATACTGAAAAATGACTCACAACCTGGTACATTCATCATGTACTTCAAGTTACTCTGGAGAAAAGGAAAGACATCAAGTTTCCCATGGAAGAAAAGAAAAACAATCTTTATAAAAAGGGTTGAGAATCAGAATGGAATCACACCTCTCAAAAGAACACAGGAAGCCAGGAACAATAGAATGAACCTTTACTATTTTGTGAGATAATAGTTTCCAATACAAAATTTTATGCCCACCCAAAGTATTAATCCAGTGCATCATAAAGAAATTTTCAGACATTAAAGTTCTCAAAGTTATTGAGTGTTTTACCACATACCTTTTTAAGGCAGTTCTAAGTGGTATGCTGTGGTTTGAGTATGTCCCCCAAAAAGCATGCATTGGAAACTTAATCCCCAAAGTGACAGTTTTGAGAGGTGGGACCTAAAGAGAGGTGATTAGGCCAGGAAGGCAAAGTGAATGGGTTGTTGTTATTGCTACAAGAAGGAGAGATGGACCTTTTTTTACTCTCCCCCCTCTCACACACACCTTCCCCTTCTGCTTTCCACCATGAGATGATGCAACAAGAAGGTGTTTTTGTTTTGTTTTTTGTTTTTTGTTTTTACTAGATACAGACCTCTTGATCTTGGTCTTCCAAGCCTCCAGAATTGTGAGTTTATAAATTTCTGTTCATTGAAAGTTACCTAGTCTCAGATATTCTGTTATAGTAAACTAAGACAGTGAATATGCTCCAACTTATTAAGGAGTCAAGAAGAGAAAGAGAAATCCAGCATCCAGGAAGTAGGGGTTCAATTTAAGAGAAAGCGAAGGTAGGGACCAGCAGTTGGTGTAATGGCTATCTCACTAGACTCCCATGTAGTCAACCACGGTTTGAGTCCCAGACCTGGTGGCTTAAACTCTTGCCAGGCTCATGTGCATGTGTGCCCAAGATCCCAAGAGGAGAATGGAGGAGAAGGGATTGCGGCATGGCCATCTCTCCTGGGGGGTGATTTCTCACTTTCTGTCTCTCTGTCTCTCTCTGTCATTCTGGTGAGTATACGTGCCCTATAGCAAAAACCTCTCAAAAAATAAAAAGAGAGAGAGAAAGCGAAGGCGAGCTCCAGGGTGGTGGTGGAGACAAGTGTGCAGTGGGCAAAGGCCATGGAGATCACAGTATGGTAGGAGCATCAGGGCTGCAAGAGGGACATCTCTGTGATGGGTGAAACAGACACATTGCCTACCAGGGAATGTACTTGGAGATTGATACCAATGACTCAGTATGCAGGAGTGAAATAGTGATAACCACACAGCAGGCTAAGCAAACAAAAAATGAGGTAATTATTAACTCTAGAGGAAATAAAAATTTTATGAGAAAGGAAATGTAATGATTGGTGATAATAGAATAGTCTATGGCTCAGCCATGATTAATGTTAACACAGTTATAATAATTTACATGGTGAAATTGTTCTATACCCAATTTATGATGCAATTACTATATGAGGAAAGGAAGTAGGTGTACATTTGTCTTGTACGTGCTTGTGTAGGAGAGATGAGGTATAAAAAAGCCAAATTCCCATCTTCTGCTATAGCAGGTCAAGAGAGAATATGTAACACAAAACAAAAATAAATCAGCTAACAATAGATTAAGATCTTTTTTTTTTTTTTTGGAGAGATTTTCACTGTAGGGCACGTGCGCTCACCAGACAGACAGAGAGAGACATAGAGACAGAAAGCGAGAAATCACCCCCCAGGGGGGATGGTCACGCCGCAATCCCTTCTCCTCCATTCTCCTCTCGGGATCTTGGGCATGCACGCACACGCGCCCAGCGTGAGTTTTAAGCCACCGGGTCTGGGACGCGAACTGCTGTCGACTACATGGGAGTCCAGCGACATAGCCATTACGCTAACTGCTGGTTCCCAGATCTTTTTTTGAGAGATGTTTTGCTATAGGGTCCATGCACTCGTCAGAGAGACAGAGAGACAGAAAGTAAGAAATCACCTCTCAGGGGGCATGGCCATACCACAGTCCTTTCTCCTCCATTCTCCTCTTGGGATTTTGGGCACACACACATATGCACCTGGTGTGTCAAGCCACCAGGTCTGGGACTCAAACCATGGTCAGCCTTGTGGGAGTCTAGTGCCTCAACCATCTTGCCACCTGCTGTCCCCAGATTAAGATCTTTTTAATGTGATGCTAGAAAATCCAGCTATAACTAGCAGCTGGGAAGAAGATAGAGGTAGGGAAGGGCCAGGTAGAAAACTGGTCATCTTTTCAGCCTCTTATAATTATTTTTCAATTTTGATAAAAAGTCAACTAATAGAGAAATGTATTCTCTTTCCAGGACCTTGAGGATGAAGTATGCCTTGTGAAAGAGGCTTGCCAGGAATTGTGTAGCCAACACTAGGAGGAGCATCCACCATGACTGTGTTTCCTCCAGCTCTTCCCGGGAGCAAGGCATTCACTGTGAAGTCCTGAGAGAGCTGCAATGGGTAAGAGAGTTCTTTAGACGAGACCACAGAAAGGACTGGGAAGATGTGGCCCTGCAGCCAATAGCTCTAGTATGAAATTTGGGGCAAATTATTTCACTTCTTTGGACTTCAGTTTCTTTATCTGCTAAGTGCTAAGACTAATGGGGTAGCTTGAGAATTAAGTATTAGTCGATGTAAATGGATTTAAACAGTCCCTGGCATACAGTGAGTGCTAGCCCTGGTGATTGCATTTTTATGACTTAAGGACTTTCTTGAGTATGCTGTGCTCTCAGCTCTGGGACTAATACTGGCTGTGAGTTCCTCTACTCGGCATCGCCAGGCTTGCTTTTGTTTCTGTTCTGTTCTTGGCATTTCAGGTCTCAGGACAGGTGTCCTCATCTTCCACTCTAGACCTGCCCGACTTGGATTTCTTACTTCATACTAACTGTCTCATGGTCTGTCCTCTAGTAACTCAGATTCCCAATGTGTAGGTCTCTAAAAATCGCTCTTGAATTCTTGTTAGAAGCCACCTGCCCACTTCGACTCAGCCTTATTTCTCCATTGTAGCTTGGCTCCATGACTGATGTGTAGACATGAACTATGGTGGTCTTTTTTTGGTGTCCACTCACTCAAGGACTGTATGGATCAGGGGGTTACAATTTAGGTTCCTATCTCCACTTATCTATCACTCATGGAACTAAAATTGGTACAGCCTATACAACTTACAAAGCAACTTCACAAACATTGTCTAATACAACCTTCCCAATAATTCTTTGAGTTAGGTATGTTTATGGCCCCTAAATAGAGAAAGAGCTTCCGGCATGATAAATAATTGGGCCAAAGCTACAAAGAATTAGTGGCAGAGATGGAACTAGAAAGAAGCTTTTCTGATCATAGACACTGCTCTTTTCAGAACCACACTGCCTATAAGGTCTGTACAGATTCTTAACATCTGCCTTCCAACACCCAAAGATTGGTTATAAAAACTCCCAAACTACACGGCCAGCCCTGACCTCTCTCAGCTTCCACACCTACATCAGCAGCTGTAGGTGAGCCACCTGAAAAGCCACAGAAAGCTCAGCATGTTCTCTTTTGACCTCCACATCCTTCCTGGCTCACTAGCTCTCTCCATGTGTATGACTTCACTTCTGTCAATGATCTCAAATTTTATGCTAGATTCAAAACCTCGGAATACCATCCGATGATTCTCTCATCATCCTCACATTCAATTGTCTGTCGAAGCTGAAGATTCTTTTTTCCATGTTGTCTCCCACATGTGTCCTATCCTTTCCATTCACACACCAACTGCTTGTCCTGGAACTATCACATCCTTGAACTATTACAATTTCTTCTCTTTGCTTTCAACCACAGGAGATTAATCTTGGTAACATGTCACTTTGTCTCCTGTTGTAAACCTTCCCATGGGGGCCAGCAGGTGGCATAGCAGTTAAGGCAGTTCTAGTCCCAGACCTGTCAGCTTGAAAATCATGCCGGGCACATGTGTGTGCATGCCCCAAATCCCAGTAGGTTAAAGGAGGAGAAGGAATTGTGGCATGTATATTCCCCTGGTTGGGTGATTTCTCACCTACTTTTTCACTGTCTCTGTCTCCCTCCAATGAGTGCATGCATCTTGTGGCTGTGGGCAAAAAAAAAAAAAAAAAAAAAAAAAAAAACTTTAAAAAACTTTAAAAAACTTTAAAATAGCAAGAACAAGAAAGAAAGAAAACCTTCCTGTGACTCTCCACATCCTTTAGAATAAGATCTGAATTCTTTAACATGACGTTTCCTAAACCATATGCTCAGAAATGCCAGGCTTCCTTGGATATTAATAGATGCTTCATATAAAAATAAAGGAAAAGAAAGAAATGCTGCCTATTATCACCTCTCCATTAACATACACATTTGCTAAGAATCTGACTATGTGATCAATATACCTGAAATATTCTTAAGTGAGCATTTCCAAAATGTATTGGACCATGAAACACAATTTTTTTTTTTCAGTGAAAACCTAGGAGCATCTGCTTAGCATTAATGTTCCACAAAATGGTTTAGGACATTCACAACTTCACCTCCATTTTCCTTTATGCCCTTACCTTCCTCTACTATCCTATGAAAATCGCTCTTGCCTTTGAATAGGCTCCTGAGTACATTGAAACAAGTCCTCCCCATGAATTTGAAACCTTCCTTCTGCATCCTCCTGAGGTCCAACAAATTCTCCAGACCCAGCTACATCAGTGTATACAAGAGCTTGAATGCAAAAGAAGCACAAGTATGACATGATTTGTGAGTGAAATACTAAGACACTTTGAATTCTCCTTAAAGCACAACTGCAAAAAAACCAAAACACCAAAGGGTGGAGGACAAAGAGGTTGGTACGATGTTGATAATTATTGAATTAGATGCCAATGCATGAGGGCTGAGTGTACTCTGTGTGTGTGTTTGAAAATTTCTGTAGCTAAAAGACATAAAAGCCTGTAGATGACTGATGCTTACTAAAAATGAAGAGTGATCAGATCTGTACTTCTCCCCACCTCTACTCATTCCACGGTCAATGTCAGACCAATCCAGATCCTAACTTAATCCCACAGATACCCAGCCAACTATTTTATCATTATGCCCAGGTTCTCTGAGCAAGGCCAACCTAGAACTGATAAACTCCCATCTGGAGAAGATAAATAAAGGGAGCCCCATTCTTTTCTTATTCTTTTTAAAACTATTGCCCACCATCCAGCCTCTCTCTCTCTCTCTCTATCAATCCACGCAGCTGCCCATCTGCACCCCTGCTTTCCTTCCTTGCTCCATTCCATTGGTTTTTAGAAATTCACCTGCCAATTTGCCCAGACTTTCATAACATATCCTAAAACTGCTATAACTATCTCACCTATAATCAGTTTTTCCCTAAGACTTCTGTAGTATCTCAGCTACCAATTAACACCAGGAATATGAACTTTCACTTTTCTCTGCCTTTTCAAATCCTCTCAATTTCTTTATGCCAAGGTGAATACTACCCTGACTGCTGCCCTACCCTGGCCCTTTTTTATATGATTTGCTTCCAAATCCCTCAGATAATTCCTTCACATGATGCTCACCATCTGCCATAAAGAGGCATAGAGTGGTGTGCAGAAAGGTGTAAGAGAATCCAGAATGTGTCTTGTCATAAAAGGCAAAGAAAGAAAGTTTCAAGGATACATGATTGAAGGGGGGAAAACAGTCTATGGAGACAAAGCTAAGAGGAATAAGTATTTATAAGAAGGCTTTGGTCACTGGATTTTTGGTAACAATAAATCATTACTAAAAGCAATTAGTTCAGAAATAATAGAGATGAGTTCTAAGTGCATAAATTTCAGGTAAGAAGGCATAGGAAAGACATGACTTGCTGAAGAATGTGTATCATGATAGGAAAGAGAAGAGTATAAAAGCTTATACAGAAAAGGGCTCAAACCTGCTGTTGTCAGGACAAGTTTGGCAGACATAAGCATATTTAAAAGCCAAGAAAGGAGTCAACAGAAAGAGAAAAGACTGAGAAACCCAGAGTCATAAACCAAGAAAACATGGTCTTAGATGTGATAGGAAAGAGCGAGGATGGAAATGCATACTCAGGAGTTGGCCTTGGAGAAGGTAGGAACATCTCTTTTCTGAAATTAGAAGGTAAGTGGAAGGCTCAACTTTTAACAAGAACATTAGCTTCAACATTCGATGTTCTCAATAACAATATATTGAATGAAATGAAATGGCATATGTAAAATACTTGGCCCAGTCTTGACACCTAATAATTGTTCATATGATGGTCCTAGGAGACTTAACAATAGTGGTGGTCATAAAAATGGCACTTATTGAGTGTTATTATATTCCAGGAACTTTTCTAAGCTAATTGGGTAATGATAGTGGAGGAGGTAAAAAGAACATGAGTAGCAATAATAAATAAGTAATATTTGTTTAAGAATAAGGTGAGCACAAGTGATATTGAAAAAAATAGAAGATCATTGGCAGAGATACCATAGAGATTTCAACAGCAGATGAGCAGGTTGTTATTAAGTTTGACTAGACCTTGGTATTGGAAAATGTTGATGGGTTTGTGATCAGAAATGCAGCAGTAGGAACACGATTATTATGTAATAAAAAAATTAAAATAAAAAGAAATGAAGCAGTGGGTAAAGGTTCAAATACCACATAAACAGGGATGTACTAGGTAAAAGTCTCAGTTACTGATATCTTTAGAGGAAGGTTGGTGACAGTCATGAGGTGTAAGCAGTTCCTCAATGCTGGCTAAGAGGATGGAGAGGGCTGAGGATGGGATCCACGTTAGCACAATATATTATCATACAAATGCTAACCTCACTGAAAACACAGCAGAAGATGAATGGACAAGGAAATTAGGAAAAAGGCTTGTTTTGTTTAAGGAAGTTATTGGACTGGCCCCATGGCTTAGCAGTTAAGGGAGCCAGATCCCACAAGGACAACCACAGTTCAAAGCCTGGTGTGTGTGCATGCATGTCCAAAATCATGACAGGGTGGAGACATGGAGGAGGAGAAGACACCATGAGCCATGGTGTGTGTGTGGGGAAGGTACTTTCCCTCTCTGGTGAGGGCATGTACCCTCTGGCAATAAAAATATATCTTTTTTTAAAAAAAATATGTGATTGGGACCAGCAGTTAGCGTAATGGCTATGTCGCTGGACTCCCATGTAGTCGACCGCGGTTTGAGTCCCGGACCCGGTAGCTTAAACTCACGCCAGGCGCATTTGCGTGTGTGTCCAAGATCCTGAGAGGAGATTGGAGGAGAAAGGATTGCGGTGTGGCCATCCTCCTGGGGGGTGATTTCTCACTTTCTGTCTCTCTGTCTTCCTGGAGAGCACACGTGCCCTATAGCAAAAAGCTCTTCAAAAAAAAAATAATATGATTAATGGGGCTAGCAGGAGGTGTGGTGATTAAGGTGCTGGACTCCCATATGGTCCACTGTGGTTTGAGTCCCGGACCTGATGGTTTGAAACTCATGTGTGTCCCCAAAATCCCAAGAGGAGAATGGAGGAGAAGGGATTATGGCCATCCTCCCTGGGGAGTGATTTCTCAATTTCTCTCTCTCTGTCTCTCTTCAGTGAGTGCATGCACCATATGGCAAAAAAAGAAAAAATAAAAAGTGATTATGTGACTACAACAAAATTGAAAAATATTGCCTTCATCTCCACATTGCTCAGTCTTTATATCCATAAATCACAAAAGATGGCAAAATTAATCTTAGAAATGTACAGACAATGGTGACAAGACATTCTGATAAGAGTTGGGAATACCATTGCCCTCAAATTACAGGACTAGATAACAAAGGATGAATTAATCATTAGAACATTAATCATCACTAAGCAATTATATTATGTTCCATTCCCGGTGATTTCAGAGAGAAAAGGACAAGCTAAGGTCTCGGATAGAATTATCAGGGGACCACAAGTCAATTGGTATAATAGAGTGTGCAATACACTAAATGTGAAAGGAATATAAATACATGATAGTCAATGATCTGGATTGTTTACAGCTTCCAACATTTCTATTTTTAAACTTTATTCAATTATTTTGGGGTTAACAAGTAAAAATTTGACCTTATACCACAACCAGTTTTCAGTATAACATTATCAGTCATGATAAACATCAGGTTCTTCTTTTTTATAGTCTTTTATTTACTATTTTCATAATATTGAATGTGGTACTCACTTCTGTGTGTTTAACTTATTTAGCATTGTGCTACATTTCTTGTTACTTGTCTGACTAATTTAATATAATATCTTGAGATTCAATATCTTGAGATTCACTAGTGAAGATATAGTTAAATATAGTTCCTTACTTCTAACTGCTGCATGGTACTCCATTGAATAGATTACAATTTGTTTATCCATTTCTCCAATGGATTTTCATATTCTTTCCAACTCTGCTGTTACAACTATGCTGCAGTAATTTTCTGAGAACTTTTATTTAGCTCCAGAAGAGTTTGTGTGGGGTGTATACTCAGGAGTGAAGCTGCAAAGACATAAAATATGATGCAATTTCACTAATATTGTTACATTTTCTCCAAGAATAACTGCATTAATTTGTCTTCCCCATTGCAGTAAAGGAAGGTCTGTATTTCTCAAGAACCTTACCAACACTTTTTGTCATCTGGCACTTCAGTTTTTGCCAACCTAATGAATTTCTCATTTGTTCTTGCTTGCTTCATTTAACCTTTTGTTTAGCATCCTGATTTATTCAGATGTGAGGTTCAATGTACTCAACTACTGGCTGAAATTAGGGTGGCGCCTCAAAGCACATTTGGTAACTAGTCCAAAAGTGTCACATATATTGACTGAATTTCAGAAAACAAAACAAAGAAAAACTTCAATCAAGACTAGTTTGCTATAAACAGTATTCCCCCTTTTTCTTTTTTAAGTTTGCTAATAGTGCATGTGCACTCGCAGGAGAGAAAGAGAAAGAGAGAGACAGAGAAGAAAGTGAGAAATCACCCTCCCTGGGAGGATAGCCACACCACAATCCCTTCTCTATTCTCCTCTAAGGCTTTTGGGCACACACATGCACCCAGCATGTGAAAAACAAGTGCTGGATCTGGAACTTGAACTGTGGAGTGGGATCCAACTTCCTTCACCATGCCACCTGGCTGATCCTATAAACATTTTTTTTCTGAGAGCAGCCAAGGAAGAGACATGGGACTAAACAGAAGAGGAACATATGTGCCAACACAAGTGCTGTCTTCACATAAGCCCAGGTTAATTATCTCCAATGTCTTGTCTCGGAATCTTGCTTGATCTGATTACAGATTTTTATTACTATCCCTTTTGCTTTTGTTTCCTGGCAAAATACAACTTGATCTGGAAAGTATAGTGATAATAAATTAGTAAAATAAAAACCAAATATCCACAAGATAACAGTGACGTTGAAGAAAGAAAAAAGACACCATGGTTGTTTAAATGTTATTATCTCTGACTACAAAGAAAGGTTTAGAAACTCTTCCATGACCTAGCTATTTAAATTCACTTTTTGAACAGCCTAACACATCTTTTATCCATTTTTCTTTTTTCTCTTTTGTTGTTAATTACTGATATTTCCTTATATACCTCTAGTCTTTTTGGTTATTGATGATGCTAAAATTACTTCCTAGACTGTTATTTCTACTTATGCTGTTCTTTGTTAGCCAAAATATTTGTTTTTAATGTAGTCAAATTTTTTCACAAAGGATTATGTATTTTAGTGATGCAGTGATAATACATTGTTCAAGAGAAGCTGGATCCTACGTGATGACAGGGGTTCAAATCCCCAACCCTGCCAGCCTGAAGCACCCCACACATCCACATGATTGCCTGGGGTCCAACAGGCTGGAGACCTGGAGGAAAGGGATCGTGGCATGACCAACCCTGTGAGGGGGTGCTTCTCTCTCTCTCTCTGTCTCTGTCTCTCTCTCTCTCTCTCACACACACACACACACACACACACACTCATGTCTATGCATATGTGCTCTATCATAACAAAGAAAAAAGATTATGTATTTTACATCTTTTTGGTATATCTGGAATATCTCATTGATATTCTTCTCATATAATGAGCCTACTTTTCACAAAACATTTCTTTAAAGTTAAACATTTTCTACTGATTTATGAGGTAAACACTATGATTTATTAAGTTTATACAAAGATATGAGTATAGTTTTGAACTGTTACCCCTGTGCTGTATATCTTTACTCATTCTTATACAAAAATCAATGTATTATTAATTACTGCTTTGAGGTGTATCTTAATATCTAGGAGGGTTAATCATCCTCTCTCCTCTCCACCTTAGTTCAAAATTAAGAAAAATATTTTTAATTACAGAGAACATGTGCATTCACTAGAGACAGAGAGAGAGAGAGAATCCCCTGACAAGGCATGATCATTATGCCACAATCCCTTCTCCATTTCTCCATCCTGTTAGGATTCTGGTCATGTACAAACACATGCCCACAAAGTTTTGAAAGCTTCTAGGGCCAGGATTTGAGTCATATGATCAGTCATGTAGGATCCAGCTCCCTTAATCACCAGGCCATGGGGCTGGTCCTGGAAATTTTTTATTTTATTAGCTATTTCAGGGCCTTTTTGAATATATATATTATTAATTCAATATAGAATTTTCCCCATGACTTTTATTGCAATTATTACTGGAAATTCCTTAAATATACCCCAAACATGGGGGGGGAATAGCATTTTTATAAAGTAAAGACCCCCCCAGTCATTAAATATTATGTTTCTATATTTATTTGGATTTTCTTTCTTATCCTTTGCTAGCATTTTATAATTTTCTTTATAAGATTCTTGTGCATTTTTTTTTCTTTCTTTGGAGAGGTTTTTTGCTATAGAGCACGTGCACTCGCCAGACAGACAGAGAGAGACAGAGAGACAGAAAGCGAGAAATCACCCCCCCAGGGGGGATGGCCACGCCACAATCCCTTCTCCTCCATTCTTCTCTCGGGATCTTGGGCACGCATGCACACACGCCTGGTGTGAGTTTAAGCCACCGGGTCCGGGACTCAAACCGCGGTCGACTACATGGGAGTCCAGCGACATAGCCAGCTAACTGCTGGTCCCAGATTCTTGTGCATTTTAAAAAATGAATTCTATGTGTTTTATATGTTCTGTTGCTACTATAGCAGTATCCTAGTTTTTATTAAAGTTTCAAATTTAATATTACTGATATAGAGAAAATTATTTACTTTTTTTATTAGTTGATCTTATACTGGGAAGTCTTTCTGAACTTTCTTATTGGTATGACTGGTTTTCCACTAATTCTCTTGGATTTTAAATGTAAATTACATCAGCAAATAGCTATGATACATTCTTCATACCAATTATTATACTTTCTTTGTTTATTGCAATTGCTAGAACTGTTAGTACTATGCTAAGTACTATTTATGTGTCTTGTTCTTGATTTTTTAAAAAGTGACTCAGTCTTATTTATTAAACATGACATTTATTGTGGAATTCTTGTAATTAGATTTTTAAAGTATTAAAGTCTCTATTTCTAGTTTCCTAAAATTTTCATAATTTTTTTCCATATGTATTGAGATGAATTTGTTTTTCCTTTAGTTTACCAATATAGTAGTGAATAGATACTTTCTGAAGTTGAACCATCCCTGCATTCCTACGATAATTATGAAAAATTTTTAATATTGCATTCGCTTGTTTATTTTAGGTGTTTTATTTATAAAATTAATGTATATGTTTTATATCATGGACTTATGAGAATTATTTTAATATGAGCTTTACAAGCCTCATGAAAAGAATTGGACAATTTTATCTTTGTTTTCATTTTTAAAAAAAAAAAAAAGCTTATATACATGTGGGGTTATAAGTCTTCTAAAACTTTAGTAAAATTCTCATTAACAAAAGCTTATATACATGTGGGGTTATAAGTCTCCTAAAACTAGTAAAATCCTCATTAATATTGTTTTTCATGAGAGTAGAGAGAAAGGATGAGCGATTAGTGATCTTTTTAATAGAAATTCAGTGTCATTAATGATTATGCTACTTAAGTTTTCTATTGGGGGGAATTTTAGGCTTTTATTTTCAAATATATGCTACTGCATCCATAAATATTTTAATAATATTATTTTATTATTTTGAAGTCTATTGCACCTATGTTGATTTCTACTCTTTAATTTTTATTCACTTTTATTTTTCACATATTTCCCTTTTGAGAATTCCAGAAATATTTCTATCATCTTAGAATTTTCAAAGAACCTGATTAAGGTTTTGGTAATACTCTCTTTTCTGTTCTTTTCTATTCTGTTAACTCCCTTTGTATCATTATAATTTAATTTTTTTATAACCTTGGTTCACTTGCTTTTTTTCTATCATTTATATGTCTGTAAATTTTCCCCAAAATTATGCAAATATCCCCGAGAAATTAACCTCTCTCCTTAGGGTCAGCAAATTCACTCATTTAACAACTTCTTCTCTGCTAAAGTCAAAGAGCACCAATATTTTTTCTCCCTCCCAGCAAGCATCCCAGCATAGTCTGCAAGCTGGGCAAGCAGCTGAGCCATGTACAGATGATGGAAGTGTTTTCGGTCTCTGTTCAAATACAGATGCCCCATAATTCCAAGTCTGAGAAAATTCACAGCAAGGCGGGAAGATGGGACAGAGGCATCAGCAATCTGAAGAATCACTGGGTTCAAATGGAAATTCCATTTGTTGACACAACTCAAATGAAGCCAGCTTCTAGCCAAAACATCGTGTAGAAAACCCCAAACTCCTGTCACTGATAATCTTTGCTTTAGCTCAGGGTTTACACATCCTGAACAGACGATCCAAGATCCTCTTGGCACAGCTTTTGCAGTTCTGAGCCATGACTGCATTGCTGTGCGTGAATGAGATCATTACATTCGTGACTCTGAATCACGAAGGAAGCTTGTCCAGACCAACTCTTTTTCCAGCTGTTTCCAGGGAAATTGTCAGGAGAAAAATAATGGGAAGGAGAGGACATACTACGTTCTGAAAGCTCAGTGCCAGGACCTCTAGTGGATGGATCTCTAGATCAGAAAGTATGTTGGCCCTGGCTCTACATATAAAGGTTATATAATATAATATAAATGACTCTAAGTGATATTTCCATAGCATGTAAGGATTTTCAAATGTGTTCATAAGTAAGATCTCATTTACAACCTCAAAAACATCTGCTAATTAGACATATGTTGTGTTTTAGTCTTAAATTTTAGTCATGGGAGCTAAGGCTAAGGAAAGGTAAATGACTCCCCTAGGCATAAAGGGCACTTCAAAAAATTTGTGTAAAATTTTGAATGAAAGTACAAGTTTATTTTGGTGCAAAAAAAGTTTTGAGGGCTAGTTCTGCAGCCTAGTGGTTAAGGCAGCAGGATCTCACATAGCTGATCATGTAGGCAGAGTTCTGGACTTGAACAGTGTGCTTATGTGCCCAAATTAAAAGGAGGGAGAGATGGAGGAGAAGGGATTGTGGTATGACCTTTCCCCATGACAGGCGCTTTCTCTTCTCCCTCTTTTCCTGTCTTTCTGTGTTTCTCTCATGAATACACATGCCCTTTAGCAATTTTTTAAAAAAGTTTTGAAATTCATTCATATGTTTCTCATAAAATACATTTTAAGTGCCTTTGATAATGGCCAGGGTTTTCCTGATTTCCTGCCAGTCTTTCCAAAGGAAACTCACTCAAAACATTTACCTTTTCCCCTGGAGTCCTAGAAAGAAAATGGAATTCTGGTTCCTGCTGTGGTCCCTTGTAACCTCAGGTCTTTAATGTGATCACTTTCAAATTTAAAAGATCCAGGTGGAATTTTTTTTTTTGAGAGAAAGAGAGAGAGAGAGATTTTTGCAATAGGGCACATGTGCTCGCCAGAGACACAAAGAGACACAAAGAGACAGAAAGCGAGAAATCACCCCTGTGGGGGGATAACCATGCCACAATCCCTTCTCCTCCAATCTCCCCTTAGGATTTTGGATAGGCACATGATCCTGGCGTAAGTTTTAAGCTGCCAGGTCCAGGACTTGAACCATGGTCAACTATGTGGGAGTCCAGTGATGCAACCATTACACCATCTGCTGGAATCCAAGTGAAAATATTTTTACTATGCTGGGAATAATTCTATAAAGATACGTGAATTCTTAACACTGCTACATTTCATTATAAGTGGTGACTTTCTTTTCATGTCTTTAAAATGGTCTCATTCTTATAATACAACCACTTGATTTTGTGAGAGGGGAGTATATGTGTTTTTTGTAAAATAAATAAATATAATTTCTCTATATATACATATATACACATTATATATATATTTATATATATATATATACACACACACATTTTATATGAACTTTTTGAAGTCTCAAAATACATAGAGAAAGGAAAGAAGGAAGGACCTTTCTCAATCACCTTAATTTAAACTGCATGCCATCACCTTACATTTCTTTTCCTCTTTTATTTTTCATGAGATTTATCTTTTTCAAATATGCTATATAATTTACTTAATTTCATTGTCTCTTTTCTCTCCCTATAATGTAAGGTCCATGATGACTAGACTTTTGTCAGTTTTGCTCATTGATCTATATTGCAGTAACTATTGGGTTGTCGGAAAAGTCATGATGTATTTTTTCTATGTGTGATTTTTCAAAAAAAAAAAAAAACCAATAGATCATAGACTGAAACACAGTAGGTACTTAATAAGCATTTCTTGAATCAATGAATAAATAAATAATGAATCAGAACAGATGGCATCTTGAGTCCTGTGATTCTGATGCACATGTACACAGCCAGAATAATACCAAAGTCAATAACAAGTGATCAGCTCACAAATTTAGGGTGATCTACCTGAGTCATCCAGTTCATACTCCAGGGTCAGAAGTATTACTTGGTGTAGGCTGCCTAGGGTATTTTCTTGGGGTCTCTGCATATGGATGAGATTTAAGTTATTGATTGAACAGTCAGCTCCCTACTTTAGCCCTTGAGTAAAGGAAGACATCTTAGACTTCTAGCCACCTGACACTTCACCATAAAATCTGGAGCTTCACCTGGTCTAGCACACAGAGGAAGGAATTGCTATGACAAGAGAGAGGAAAAGAACATTCAAGGGAGAGTGTGACACCAATGGCATGGGAGGAACTCTGGTCAGGTGGGCAGCTTGAGTTAGGAGCAGTTATTTCTCTTTGGAGAGCTATAGAGACATTGTATGAGTGCCAAGCCCCTCTTAGATTCGACCTTGAGAAGGGATTTGATGATGAGCAATTAATCACAGGATGATTCTGCCCTTGCCCTCCCATTGGAAGCGACTAGCATACTCCTCTCCCTCCCTCCCCCACCACCCCTCTAGGGACATAGAGCAAGCTAAGGTTATAGCCACAACCAGAGGCAGCCAGTCAGAAACTACCATGGAAACTCCCCCTCTGGGTGTGTTCCTTCTTACAGCTTCTGTCTAGTGTCCCTCCTTCTTCTCTCTCCCTCTGCCCCTCACCTGCCCACTGCACTCATAGTCTCCTATCCTTCATTTAGCCTGGAATCTCTCCAGCTTCCATTCATCATGATCTTTATCTCCTTCCCACCTACCTCCTAGTCATTCCTCGATGAACCTAGGTAAGAATAAACCTGGTGGGGGGCCACAGGTGGGCAGAGGAAGAGAAGAAACACAGAATGGGATGTGGAAACAAGGAACCTGAAACATTTCCCTGAAACACTAGCTTGCCTGCAAGTGGTAACTACTTGCGAGACTTGTGTTTACCCTGACCTCTTTCCAGGGGGTTGCTGGCCACCTCGGTATATCACTGAACCATGGAACCCTTCAGTCGTGGGTGCGCTGAGGTGGAGTGGGGCGAGAGAACGTAAGGCAGCTATGGATGCCAGGACTTTGAGGTTCTGCTTCTATTTGTATCAGATAACTACCCGAATGCATCGCATTTGCCTCAGCCTTTCTATCTAAAATAGGTAGTCTCAACTTCTCCTCGAGGGTAAAAAAACTTTCATGGTAAGAAGGATCTAATGATATGTTGTTTCCACAGAAAAATATGAAATAGATTAGATTAAGGAAAATATTATTTCTGCAAATCTCAGAGGCAGATTAGGGAGTATTCAAGATGATATTCATGATAATTATTCAACTCTATGGGAGCCAAAAAAAAAAAAAAAAAAGCCCATCACTTACAATGACCAAGAAAGAAAGGGTCTATTTATTTTCTTTGTCTTATCCAAAGAATGAAATCCTCATGCCCCAGACCACATGAACTTCATGGCCTCCCATTGAAAAGAATTGTGTCCCTTATCAGAAACTAGCCCAGGACTGGCCAAATTCTGTGCATTTTGTCTTATTTAATCTAGCCATCTGTTGCTCCCAAAGCTAAAAATTGTGTGAGCAATTCTCAGAGATGGCAGATGTTCTGAGGGACCTGAGTTGTTCTGAGAAGGCATTCTAAAGCTCCACAGTGCTCTTTCCTGGAAAGTAGCTTGCCCAGATCAATGTCTTTTTCTCATCAGAATTTTGTTGTTGGGGTGGTTTTTTTATTCTTTTTTTTACTTTGATGAATCATGATAATACCGTGTTAGTACTGACAAAGCTTTGTTTTCCTCAACAAAGAAGTTGCTTTGACTCAACGTTTAGTTACAACTGCTGGTCTGCGGCTGTCGGAAAACAGAAAATCATCTTTTAGGAGAGTTTTTAAGGGAGCCCTCTTTCTGTCTTGTAGCACAAAATGCAGTTAGAAATTAAAGTTATTTTCAAACCTACTACAAAATAAACAAACTAGTTTGCTTTTAAGAAAGATGCTTAATTCAAGTAGATAGAGCAATTGTTGCTCAGGTCTGGAACACTTTCCAAAATGTAACAGTATAATAATCATACATTTGTGTGTGATAAGCTTGACCTTCACAGTCCCAGAACTGGGACAGTCTTTTCACCAGACAATTTTGATGTTGAACATTAAAGTGCTCGTTTTTAAAGCTTATCCCTCTACCGGGCAGAAGCCTGAGTTAGAAACATTTGTTAAGATGGGTGCTGCTTCATTTAAGTAGAAAGTTTCTTTAAAAGCATCAAAGGCAGAGCCAGCTCTAATATCAGTAGGATTCCTAAATTTTCATGGTTCAAAGCTCCTGTCCAGATGAAAATAAGAGAGCAGGAAGCTTAAAATGATACTTTTTTCAGAGCCCTAATCCCACAGTTGCCTTCTGGAGAAAAGAGAATTAACAGCAGCAACTATTCACCATCCCTCTAACAAGTGCACTTGTAGCCAGGACTGGTAACTAAATTGTCAGCGGGAAAAAAACTTCAACAGAACATGGCCAGAATGCAAAGCCCAAGGCAGTGCATTGGTCCAGAGCTGGAAGACTAAAATGTCCTAACCTCTGTCTTACAGAGGGGCTCCTGAACAGACCTGGAACTACCAAGGGCATCTCATTTGCAACATGTAGACTCACTAAACTCTTTAGAAAACACTATAAAGAAGAGGCAGCAGGAATATCTGTATAAAGAAAACATTCCTATTGAATCTACTTAAATGCTTTTAGGGAGTAAAGATGCCAACAAGAAACTAATGGGGGATTTATTTTATTCAAGCTTTCAAAAGCCTTTCACAAGATGTCACACCAAATTTAGTCATCAAGGATTCAGTAGGCTGCTGTATTGTGTAAAAGGAACTGGCTCATGAGACAGAAACACTATGCAGACAAGTAGCACGTATCAGGGATAGTGGCTGAGAGGCTGGGAGAGGGAGTACACAGTGGGACCTCTTGCTCCAGAGATAAGAGGGAGCCCCTTGAGTAAAGAAATGACCAAACTGATGAGAAGAAACCACTAAAAAATGTTGTAAGTTCATGGAAAAAATAGAAAAGGTAAATGAGTTTTAATTCAAAAGATTTTATTTCAGTGGGCCAGCATATGGCACAGAGGTTGAAGAGCTGGATCCCACATAGCCGACTCCGCAGTTGGAGCCTCAGGTGTGGCAGCTTGAAAATCACTCTAGACACGAGTGTATGTGTGCCCAAACTCCCAAGAGGAGAATGGAGGAGAAGGGATTGAGGCATGGCCATCTCCCCTGGGGGGTGATTTCTCACTTTCCCTCTCTCTCTGTCTCTCTGTCTCTTTCTCTCTCTGGTGAGCCCATGCACCCTCTAGCAAAAAATAAAAAAAAAGATTTTATTTCAGAAAACAAATTTAAATTTAAAGTAACAATGCAAATAAATGTAAATTATTATGAGTTTCAAGTTATGTGTTATGAACCAAGGAAAAGACTTGTAGACATAGGAAAATGAGTCAATGTAATTATTTTAAGTATCAGCTGCTATGCAAGGGGACCCAAAGGCTGATGTGACATTATGGAAGTTGGGGTTACAGCATGATACTTTCTTTATATCGAGCACTGCGCTATGGACATGCTTTATAAGATGCCCAATTCTCACAGCAATCCCATGGATTAGGCATCATTGTCTCTCTTTGTATGTAAAGAGACAGAGGGTCAGAGAAATGGAGGACATCACCCAAACTCAATGTGGCAAATAGCAGTCAAGCCAGGATATGAATCCAGAGATGTCTTCCCCATTGCCTGTGCGGTCTCAGAAAGACAATAAGAAACCTAAGAGAAAAAAGGCAAGGGAAAAAGAGAGAAGGAGAGATGGGTATAGGCAGATGGATACATAGACTGATGGTCTTATCTACATCTCTGTCTACTTATAGTTCCATGAGGTCCCATAGCAAGAACACTATCGGACACCTCTGCTTCCTGAATCTTAGGAAGACAGGATAAGTGCTCCGAAAGCACTTGAATAGGTGTAACCAGGGGGTAGAGGTCTCCATGATGATTTCTATCATTTTCAAGACGGATACTCAAAGAAAATATCTTGAGCCTGTCAGGTAAGAGAGGATAAAGTACAAATGCATTCTGTGTTTGGGGGCACCTTCTGTGTATAGGTCTGTACTAGAAGCTTTTACAGGTAATGTCATGGAGTCCTCATCAGGTCCCTTCTTCACTGACCCCCACCCAACAACAAAGAGCCCAAGATTTTGGAGGAGTTCACTACCTTGCACTCGCTCCCCAAATCAAGCATCCAGAAAATAACAAAGCATACAGTTAAACATTAGAGACTCTTACTATTTCACCAGGGATTAAGGCTAAGAAAAGAAAACATTATCTTCTTAATGTACAGTGTGTCATTTCTAAAAGGAAGTACTGGATAAAAATGCATCTCAGAATAATTTTTAAAACTTCACAGATCAGAAGCACAAGGCAAGTTATTAAAGTTTTTTTAAAAAGTCGGCAGATTTATCATCTTCTAAGCTTAACTTCTAACAGGACAAAGAAATTTTTACTGCAACCTCTCCTTTGGTGCTTTCATGAACCATCATACTATTGAATAGATGGATAGGTTCAGCTCTATCCTGGAGGAAAATTCTCACAGAAACAGAACCATTCAGCCAGGAACTGTGAGAACAGGTGCTAGTCTATACTAGCCAAAAGATGTTGGTGAGACAAACTGGTTAGTTATCTCTCTGGGTCTCACTCACAATACCATGAGAGTCTAGACTATTTGACCTTTCCTTTCTTTCTTTTTTCTTTATTTCTTCCTTGCTTCTTTTCTTTTTCTTTCTTCTTCTTTCTTTCTTTCCATTCTTTCTTTCTTTTTCTTTTCTTTCTTTCTTCCTTTTTCCTTCTTCCTTTTTCCTTCTTCCTTTCTTTCTTTTTCTCTTTCTTTCCTCCTTTCTTCCTTTCTTCTTTTTTTCATTTTTTCTTTTTCTTTCTTTCTCTCTCTTTCTTTTAGCTGCCAGAGAGTATATGTGCTCACCAGAGAGAGGCAGAGAGATAGAGAGAGGTGGGAGAGGAAGAGAGCATCCTTCAATGGAGGTGTGATAATGCCACAATTCCTTCACTTCAATCCCTTCAACTCCTGTTAGGATTTGGGGCACACATGCACATGTCCCTGACATGTTTCTCAAGCCACCAGGACTGGGATTTGAAAAAGGGTCATTCATGTGGGATCTGGCTACTTTTACTAATAGGCTAGGGGGCAGCCCTAGACCATTTGATCTTTA
This sequence comes from Tupaia belangeri chinensis, assembly GCF_000334495.1. Taxonomy (NCBI): domain Eukaryota; kingdom Metazoa; phylum Chordata; class Mammalia; order Scandentia; family Tupaiidae; genus Tupaia; species Tupaia belangeri. The sequence goes on from NW_006160158.1 coordinate 558,137, forward strand.
ATCTCTCTTCTAATTCAGCATTCTATGGAATTCTCAAGACTTGAAGGGGCTTGACCTTCGTCTCATTTCATTCCACAACCTCCCATTCCACAACCATTCTTTACAAGTGCTTTGACTAGCTATGGTAATGACCAGTTAAAACTCACTATTACAGACCATTTTAATTATTCTGCACAGAAAAAAGCAATCCCCAGTTCTGCATCTCCTGCCCAGCAAGGCTTCCAAGCATATCCAGATGTCCTGGGCCACCAGCCAGCCAGTGCTCTGTGGGTGCTCCATAGAGCCTCACACAATTAGAAAAGTGAATCTTCCGGAACAATAACAATAGCAGCAATGAATGTCAAAGCTAAGGAGAAATTATTTTTAGATTTGCTATCTTGATTATCTGCATTACTGCTCACATCCGCATGTCCTCAAGAAGAATGTCAAGTGAAGTGAAATCTGAGGATACAAGAGTCTAGAATATTGTAGATTATTCCTAGTCCAGGGAAGGTAGGAAATATAGGAAAAGGGGTAGGATGTGTCTCATGCTGGCAGGATTTTTTGGGAGGGGTATAAATAAGGAAGACTAGGGACCAGCAGTTAATGTAATGGCTATGTCGCTGGACTCCCATGTAGTTGACCACGGTTTGAGTCCCGGACCAGGTGGCTTAAATTCACACCAGGCACGTGTGCGTGCATGCCCAAGATCCCGAGAGGAGAATGGAGGAGAAGGGATTGTGGCGTGGCCATGCCCCCGGGGGGCGATTTCTCACTTTCTGTCTCTCTGTCTCTCTCTGCCTTTCTGACGAGCTCACACGCCCGATAGCAAACACCTCTCCAAGAAAAAAAAAGAAAAAAAGAAAAGAAATAAGGAAGACTACATAGTGGATAAGAACATGAACTATCAGGGGCTAGATTGCTTGGGTGTACACTTGACTTCATGACTACCAAGCTTATATGACACTGTATTTCTTCAGGCTTCAATTTTCTCATCTATAAAATGGTATAAGATGGTACTTATTGTTGCTAGAATTAAGTGAGTTCCATGTGTGAAGTCCTATGAGCATTTGCCCAGTACTCCCTTAAGTGTTAGCGGTTACTGTTAATGCTATTAATCACCTGGAAGAGTGAGGCTATCTGCTCTTCAGTCCTTGGGGAAGCAGGGTGGCTCAGGTAGGCCTTGTATATTCATCTCTCTCAAAAGCTTCTGCTGTGGAGACCCAGACATGAATCTCTGAAGCATTGAAAGTATCCTTTCTCCCTCCCCTGCTTCTGGAGAAAAGGTCCTTCTAACATACATTTCTGGAGTTTTTGACAACTCTTAAAATCTCTAAGCAGAACAGAAATACCCCTTAATCTCTTTTCAATGTAATGGATCCATTTGGCTTGCTTTACACAGCCGTGATTTTACTTAATTTATTTTTAGTTGTCAGAGGTAACTCTGCTAAGAGAAGAGCAGGGACATAGCACCCTCTGATAGGGGGTGGTCATGCTACAATCACCTCTCCTCCATTTCTCCATCCCATTGAGATTTTGAAAATGCATAAGCATGTACCCGGCATGTTTGTCAAGTAGCCAGAGACAGGACCTGAACCAAGGTCGACCAGGTGGGATCCGGTTTCCCTTAACAACTAGGCTATAAGCCCAGCCCCACACGTTTTAAAACATGATACACCTTGAGGTTCTAATTACTGAGGCTGCCACATGGCCTTTCCTGTCATCTATGCTGCCATGCAGTATAAACATGAAGGG
>NW_006160158.1:559888-563421 GCF_000334495.1 Tupaia belangeri chinensis
CTTGTTTCCCCTGGCGCACGCCCCCCCCCCCCCCAGGCTTTTCTAAGGAGATGGAAAGGAACAAGTAAAGACGAGCAGAGGCTGAGCCAAGAGAGCTGTGGTGCTGGCACCTCAGCAGTTTATCCTGCCCCAAACCCCCAAGACAGCCAAGCATCACACTCGTTCACACCTCACCTGCAGAGTCACTCAACACAGTTTTGTTGTTTGCTCAACAGACTGAAGGATGACAGAAACAAACAAACCAAAAAAAAGTGAGGGTTCTTGAACAGATGGGAAATTATTTCAACTCTCTCAGACCCACATGAAACCGCACCCTCTTCTTCCTCCACAAGATGACTGAAAATATCTATTGGAAAGAGCCCTCCTCAGATGTGACAAGAAAGGACACAGGTTGACACTGGTGGACAGAAACTCTTAGAATTCTCCTTTCAAAAAGAAACATTAGGGGACTAGCAGTTGGTATAATGACTATATCGCTGGACTCTCATGTAGCCGACTGCAATTTGAGTCCTGGACCCGGTGACTTAAACTGACAGCGGGTACGTGTGCATGTGTGCCTAAGATCCCAAGAGGAGAAAGGAGGAAAAGGGATTGCGGTGTGGCCCTCCTCCCTGAGGGGTGATTTCTCGCTTTCTGTCTCTTTGTCTCTCTCTGTCTCTCTCTGTCTTTCTGGCAAGCGCACGTGCCCTATAGCAAAAACCTCTCAAAAAAAAAAAAAAAAAAAAAAAAAAAAAAAAAAAATAAGGAACATTAGAAGGGCAGTGGCAAAACCTGGTGCTCTGTGAGACCAACCCATATAGGAGGGCTCCAAGTTTGCATCCAGAAACCTCCCTGAGCATGCCGTGCCTATGACCTGGGGCTGGCTGAGGCTGGAGGTGAATGGCAGTGTCAAGTCCTGTTGGCAGTGCTGTCTCTTTAGCTCTCTGTTTCTTTCTGTCTCTCTGACTCATAGAAGAAGTAAACAAACTTTTTTTTTAAAATAAGAGGAAGATTAGATTAGATTAGAAGCTCTTTGCAATTCTGTCTGATCTTTCATCTGATTTACCTGTTGCTCTTTGACCCAGCTTTCTTCCTATGGTGTCCTGTGGTCTAACAACTATGGGCAAATTCAACTTCCCACATTGATTATAAACAATGATTATAGGAAGAATAGTAACTGAGCTTACAATTTAAATTAATTCAAAAGAGATAAGGAAATGAAAAGTGATATAGCATTAGTGTCTGTTGGGGAATTCTAACACCCTCCGCTAGTCCGCGTGGCATCAAATCTCTCATTGCCTCAGGTCTGCTCTGTTCCAGAGAGTTAGGATCAGTGCAGCAGCTCTCCAGACTGTCACCTCCATGCTGCCAGTGTCGTCCAAACATTGCCTGCTGATGAGTCACTGGATGATGCTTAGAAAGAAACTGTGTCCTCATGGCAAATTTGGAATGGTCTGCTAACTCTGAAAGGCAAGTTAGAACAGACACGCATCACCTTTTCTTCTGTTGACAGGATATTCACAAAAATGTCAGGGACGTATTGTTCCTGATATGCCCTGAGAGGCTCTCCTCCCAAGCATCCTCTGCCGTGGAAGAGTCTTCCTGGGTGCCTGGTACAGATCTGGGTCTCTATTTAAAGTCAAGTAAGTAGGGATTGTCTTGACTTGTGACGTTTACTCAGAACCTTATGTCGGTCATGGAAGGCTGTGGATTCAACCTCAGAATGCAGATTCTCTTTCTAACTTTCAGTGAGCAGTTAAGCTCTTCAACACCCTGCACCCCCACCCCAGCTTTATTTTCCTCCCTAAAGTTACCAAGTTGTATGAGGCGATCTCTAAGGCCGTCCTCATCTGCATTGTGATTTTTGTGATTCTAAGGCACTCCCTAGAAGGCATCTCCAGCATGGCAGAGTAGGGTGGGGAGGAGGAAGCAGGAGCAGGCACTAAAGGTTCCTTTCCTGCCCTGTGGGACTCAGGAGGACATGGACCTAACATCACCATACAGGACCCACCGAGTAATAACCACAGCACACGCGCACTTTTTCAGGGGAGGTCAGGAGTGATGCCTTGCAAGGAAAGGGGTTGAAATCAATGCTTCTTTGAAAGTGCATGTTGAGAAAGAAGCTTTGGAGATTCTGATCCTGGAGGCAGGATAAAGAGCACCATTCTTCCGAACGAGCCAGTAAGTTCCCTCAAACAGTGCTGGGATGGGCACATGGACCCCTGCCTCCTCTCTGCAGCCATCACTCCTTCCTCTAACTTCCACTTGACTCTTTGTCACCAGCAGGAACAGAGGGGCTACAACCCCACGAGCTCACTCTTTTCCAGGTTCTCTCGCCAGGTGCTTCTAGGCATCAGGTGCATGGCCAGCCTCAGCAATGCCACCACACCCTGCGGCTTCCTCCTTCAAGGCTTCTCTGAGTTCCCGCACCTGAGGCCTGTGCTCTTCCTGTTGCTGCTGGCCGTGCACCTGGCCACACTGAGTGGAAACCTGCTCATCTTGGTGGCCGTGGTCTCGGTGCCCAGCCGGCCACCCATGTTGCTCTTCCTGTGCCAGCTGTCGGCCATCGAGCTCTGCTACACGCTGGTGGTAGTGCCCCGCTCGCTGGCCGACCTGACCCTGTCCGGCCACAGCAGGGGCAGCCCCATCTCCTTCCTGGGCTGTGCGGTCCAGATGCAGATGTTCGTGGGGCTGGGAGGGGCCGAGTGCTTCCTGCTGGCGGCCATGGCCTATGACCGCTACGTGGCCATCTGCCACCCGCTGCGCTATGCCACCATGGTGACGCCTGGCCTGTGCGCGCGACTGGCCCTGGCCTGCTGCCTCGGTGGACTGGCCGTGTCCGTGGGGCTCACGGTGGCCATTTTCCACCTGCCCTTCTGCGGCTCTCGCCTGCTGGTGCATTTCTTCTGCGACATCACTGCACTGCTGCACCTGGCCTGCACACGGAGCTACGTCGACGAGCTGCCGCTGCTGGGCGCGTGCATAGTGCTGCTGCTGCTGCCCTCCATACTTATCCTGGCCTCCTATGGGGCCATCGCCACAGCCCTGCGCCGCCTGCGCTGCAGCGGGGGCCGGCGCAAGGCCGCCTCCACCTGCGCCTCGCACCTGGCGGTCACCTTCCTGCACTACGGCTGCGCCACCTTCATGTATGTGCGGCCCAAGGCTCGCTACTCGCCACGGCTGGATCGCACTCTGGCCCTGGTCTACACCAACGTCACGCCGCTGCTCTACCCGCTCATCTACAGCCTGCGAAACCGCGAGATCACAGCCGCTATCCGCAGGTTGCTGGGGCGCAGGAGACCGAGTCAGGCCTCCAGCCAGGATCCGCGTGATCCCTAATGACAGGCAAAGACCAGGCCAGAGAGGCAACGTCGCCCCCTTAGCTTCTGCTACCATGAGCTGTCTGCATCAAGAAAGTCACTGAGGAGACTCAGGTGCCAGACTCAGGAAAGAAAAGTTGGAAACCATTCACACAAGAGCTTCCCCGTGAATACTCCATCCTCCAGCCCTCCCTTGAGGAATAGCCAAGAGAGTGGAGTGCAGAGCCCTCCACC
>NW_006160158.1:563835-566543 GCF_000334495.1 Tupaia belangeri chinensis
GATGGAGCCTGGGCCAGAGTGTCAGCACTGGGGGCTAAGCAACATCAGAGAGTCAAGAGCTGTGCTGGAGGTGGACACTGCCTAACCTTGACTGGATATGGGGCAAGGGGACAAGGAAGAGAGACTTTTTTAAAGTTTTTTGCCATAAGGCATGTGCATTCACCAGAGAAAGAGACAGAGAGAGGGAAAGTGAGAAATCACCTCCCCAGGGGGATGGACACACCACAGTCCCTTCCCTACTCTCCTCTCCAGATTGCATACACTCATGCCTGGTGTAATTTTCAAGCCACTAGATCTAAGACATACCCTGTGGTCAGCCATGAGAGAATTCAGCACCTTAACCACCTCATCACCTGCTGACCCTGAGAGACCATTTCTAAAGTCACTTCTAATCTAGGTCATTCATTGGGTGAGACCAGATGCTAGAAGAACACAGGAGCAGGAGCAAGTGGGGAGAGTAAGGTGATGGGGGTGGGGGGTTCTGTTCTGAACCCATGCGTTGAGACGCTGCTCGGACACACAGGGAAGTTACTGACTGAGTAGGCAAGCACACCCATCTGGAGCCCAGAGGAAAAGCTCAAGAGGAGGAACAGGTTTGGAATTATAGGTGGGTGGCATCACTCAGGGACAGCATACAGAGGGAGAAGAAAAGAGGCCTCAGGTGGAACTAAAGGAAAGCCAGCATGTCAGGGAGTGGAGAGGGAGCTGTCAGGAGGCTGCTGAGGAGCTCCCCAGCCTTGGGCCAGTTCTTCCTCTCCAGCCTCAGTTGCTGCAACTATAAAATGAGGGCTGAGCTAAATGATTATAAATTTCCTTCCCGTTCTCCTGTCCTTTAAGACAAAGCATGCAGATACCTAGGGATCACTTGAAAAAGAACAAAAGAAAATGTCAATAATTTAGTGCCAACTGAATACATGAGGAATGACCAACGGAGAACGGAAGTAATGAACTTATGTGACATGAATTGGGAAGTTTCCTGGAAGAGGGTAGGAGTCTGAAATGACTATTGGAAAAGCAGTTGATTTTCTTCGACTCCGATAATCTGGAAGTCAACTGAAATGCCCACTCACTAATCTGTCTCTCGGAAAGCCTGTGAAAATAGGGAATAGAAAATTTGCCATATGTTTTTCTAGACCATCTTTCCCATGAGGAGTGACTTTCCTGAGACATCAAAGATGGCTTATTGAGATAAGGAATGTATAATGTTGCTATCAGAATGATCATTCTCGCAGGGTAGCTGGGATGGTAACCCTAATCATGGGTAACTTTGGGAAGCTAAGCAGAGGACCTCAAATGGCACACTCAGGGTTCATCCTCTAGGGTGTGGGGGATGGGGATTGATATTCATATAGCTACAAATTAAGAAGGTAAATTGGCAATAGCAATAGTAAGAGAGAGTAACGAGTGATGAGACTGGTAAGGGCAGTGTGAAGCCCACGGTGAGAAGACAAAGGTACTAAGCTGGAGGGGTGTGGGCAAAGACATTAGCATAAACCAAAATCGAAAGGAAAGCACAGCTATTTTAATATCAATAAATGTAGTCTTCATCTTAAAATATGCACCAAAATAAATCTCAGATGAATTAAGGATTTAAATGTAAAATATAATACCATAAAACCCCTCAAAAAATATAGGTTAAAAATAAAAATACAGTTTGTCTCAGAATGGAAGGAGATGGTCTAAGCTCAGAGGTATAAAAATAGTCTCATTAAAAAATTAAATTTAATTGCAGAAAAATTTTTAATTGACATGTCAATTTTATTATTAGAGTTAATATATAAATAATCACATTTTAATAAATATAATCATAATATAATGGAGAAGAAAATAATTAAAATAAAACTGAATATATTCATTAAAAGCATGTCTGCTGGCAACTGAAGTTACCTGATTCAAGACCCCAATAAACATCTGGCGGACCCTACTTCATAGCCTACACATTGAAAATGGCAGACAATTTTAACTCTGGTGTTTATTAAAAAGTATATGCGATGTGTGTGTGTATATATATGTGTGTGTGTATATATGTATACACATACATATAGGAGCAAAACTCCAGCCAATGAAGTGCCACTTGTCTGGCCCAGATGCAGTGGTACCGATGATAGGGCACTGTCATATGATACTGGAGTCACAAAGGAGGCCCAGGTTTGGATCTTGGGTTGAGCAGGACACACTGGGCATGCTTGTGTGCACCTGCAATCCTGGCTGATTGTAAGACTGAGGGAAGATTATAACATAGTGAAACCCTGTCAAGGGTATCCCCCTACTTTCTCAATAAATAAACTTTTAAAAATATACATTTTCCTCCTATCAAACATACAAAGAAGTTCTCACAGTTCTCAGTCTTAGCAAAGTTATGGTGTGAAGAACACTCTCAGATGGCTGCTATGGGGCAGTCTTTGAAGAGCCTCAGTTCTTCTGCTAAATCATGACTTTTACTAATTCCGCTTTGACCTATTCATTTCACTTATTGAAATCTATCCCAAGGAAATAATCAGAACTATGGAAAAATATTTTTGTAAAAGATTATTAGTAGTAGTACTTTTATGTTAGTAAAATATTCAAAGCTTTTCATTGGTTTAATATTGGCATGCTGATTAAATAAATATAGTGGAATGTTTAAAATCTATGCCAAAAGAGGTATTTAATTATTTCTTTTTGACTTGAGGAAATATTCATGATATAATATTGAGTAAAATTTGCAA
>NW_006160158.1:566554-592340 GCF_000334495.1 Tupaia belangeri chinensis
TATATACACACATATACATATATAAATGAATAAAGGACTGGATTTTTAACAATTATCATCTCTATGTGATGAAGATGGGGGTGATTTTTACTCTCTTTATTGTATATTTTCAAAATTTATCATAATCATTTTAATGGATATTATTTTTATATTTTACAAAATTATTATTTAAAACAGTAGCATTGGGGCCAGCCAGATGGTGTAATGGTTATGTCACTGGACTCCCATGTAGTTGACTGCAGTTCAAGTCTTGGACCTGACAGCTTAAACTCATGCCAGGCGTGTGGTGTGTGTGCATGCCCAAAATCTGAAGGGAAAAACGGAAGAGAAGGGATTGAGGTGTGGTCATCCCCCTGGGGGGTGATTTCTCACTTTCTGTCTCTCTCTCTCTGTCTTTTCAGCAAATGCATGTGCCTATAGCAAAAATCTAAAACAATAATAATAATTTAAAAAATAAAACAATTATATCAAAGCCTTGTCAATGAATCAGAGACTTCTTTCTTTCTTTTCTTTTTTTGGAGAGGTTTTTCGCTATAGGGCGCATGCGCTCCCCAGAAAGACAGAGAGAGACAGAGAGATAGAAAGCGAGAAATCACTCCCCAGGGGGGATGGCCATGCTGCAATCCCTTCTCCTCCACTCTCCTCTCAGGATCTTGGGCACACACGCACACACGCCCGGCATGAGTTTAAACTACTGGGTCCAAGACTTGAACCGCATTGACTACATGGGAATCCAGCGACATAGCCATTACGCTAACTGCTGGTCCCCTCAGAGACTTCTTTCTACCTTTCATCTCCAGAATAAGGGCCTGGAATTTATTCTGCTCACCATTAGCCCTGAAGTAAAGTGAACATGAAGGATAGCCAGCTTCACAAGAATGGACTCACCCAGTGCTATACCAAGTGTGTAACAAGAGAAGTACAGTGAAGTATTTTAGTCCACCAGTAGCTTGAAGGAAACATTGCTGATATGGGTAAAGGACAAGACATTAAGAGGAAGAATTTCAATCCATACACAGTGCATTGTAAAGAAGGACTAGGGAGAAGAAATTCCCTTAATGTGACTGTTTCCATTTAAGGTTAGATTGGCATTCTTAATATATTAAAGGGCACAAATTGGCACAAACCTGAAGTACAAATGTAGGCTAGACTAGGAAAGTTTCATAATTTATTAATTCATCCACATATGCAACTAATAAATGTTTATAAGAGTTCTATGCCGAGAACTAGGCAGTTAAGGAGTCTACAGCAATCAAGGTGCTAAAACCCTGCAAATTATTGAAGGAATAAAGATGAGGTCTATATGGAGTTTGAAATATAGGAGATTCAAGCAAAAAAAAAAAAAACAGACAATTGTATTTTATCAGTAAATACTTGTAGAAAATATAAGATTCCACAGAAAAGAATAGCCTAGACTGGGGAAAGTTCATGGACAAATAATGTGTGATATCTAAAGCCAAGTAGGGATAGCCAGCGCAGACAAAGATGGCTGGAAAAGAATATGGTCCAAAGAGAAGGAACAGCATGGGCAAATGCCGCAAGGCAAAAGAGACCATGGTGCATTCCAGAAACTAATCAGTATAACTGGCTTTTATTGAGAACCATGAGGTGGTGTGGGCAATGCTGTGTGTGTTGCAAGTAGGAAGAGATTGTGCTAGAGGTACAAAGAGGGGTCAGGTCATGCAAACCATGTAAGGGATGGCAGATAGGTTTCTGTCTGCAAATATGACAGTTTAGGCTTACTGAGATGAGCACAGGAAAAGCAGCCCATGTGTGGGCAGGACAAAGTGGAGCTGATGAGTTCAGTATTGATCGTATTGGCAAGAGGTGACACAGTCAGCAGTGTGATGCAAACCGAGAGTCTGGTTGAAGTGAAAAAAGCAGGGTATGTGACACTGCGAGTGCAAGAGTCGTCCTTAGGTCCATTCTCTTTCTATGGCACATTTGGCCTTTACTCCTGGGATGTCCTTCCCATAGACTTTTCCAGGCTGGCTTCTTATCATTCAGATGCCATCTCGACTCAAATACTGACTCGTCAAAAAGGCTCCATGGATCACGCTACAGAATATTGCCTTCCTGCCCGCTCCCACATTATTATGCTTTAATTTTTCATCAGTTCTCATTATAGGAAACTATATTACACACTTCCCTTTACTTTTTAATTGCCTATTCCTTTCTTTTTAAAAAATATTTAATTTAATTTAATTTTATTCATCAGTATTATTATTATTTTTTAAATTTGACTAGAGAGAGACAGAGAGAGGGAAAGTGAGAAAGCAAGCTGCCAGGTCCAGGACTTGACCAGTGGGTTGCCTTGTGGGAGTCTAGCACCTTAATCACCATGACACCTGCTGGCCACAAATTGCCTATTCCTTTTAACATAATATAACCTCTTTGAAAAGTTGTTTGCTTGATTCACCATGTTATTTCTGGCTCCTAAACAGTGTCTGGCATGGAGTAGCTTGTTCAATAAATTGTTGAATGAATGAATGAATGAATGTTAATGATGTGCTAGCATTTATATACCAAATACACAAAGTGTGTGTGCATGTGTCCATACGTCTGTGTGCATCCCATGTGTTTTATATGCACACACACGTGTGTGTGCCAAAGTAAAATTCTGGGGACTAGGGAATGGATGTGGGACTGAGCTCTACTTCTTATTAAATACACCCATATATGTGTTACTTAATAAATGCTTTCCAAAATAAAAGTACAAGATGGACAGAATAAGAGGAAGGCACAGCAGAGTTTTTTAAAAAGCAATCAGAAAAGTAGAAGGAAATCCAAGATGTTGTGGTGCCATGGAAACCAAGGAAAGAGAATTTCAAAGCCAGAGTGATGGACAATGCCAAATGATACCACTAGTTCTAGAATATTATGGTACAGGAGCCAGAGATGACATTAGAGATGTCTAGACCAGCCCAGAAAGCCCCACATTCACCTGTTTGATCCTCAGCAATGGATGTCCAAAGGTTTATGAGCAAACAACAAAGCCCATGTCCACAAATGCTGTCTGGCCAGAGATCACATCATGACTGCCACGCTCCAGTCAGCACTGAAAAAATATGTAAAGAACCAGCTCAAATTATGTTTAATCAACTGCTGAAGTGGGATGTGACATTGGCTTACATTTAACATGCTGAAATACTTAACAATCCTTCAATATTTGTGTCCAAGATTTATTTAATGAGATTGGTAAGGTGGCAGAAATAGACAACTGACTTTGAAAGGAGAGTTTATTACTTACAGTTTAAGAAAAGGATCTATGCCATTGCCAAGCAGAGCCAGAGGAGGAGGCACACAGGTTGGTCAGGGAACAGAAGGATAAGGAGAGTACAGGCCCAAGCCCATGACCATGTCCTAATGGGGGATAAGCTCTCTCCCACTCTCTTTCTCTCTCTCTCTCTCTCTCTGCTTCTTTCTCTACTAAGTACACATGCTTTCTCACAATAAAGGATAGAAAAGAAAGGAAAAAGAAGAGAGAGAAGAGAAGAGAAGAGAAGAGAAGGGAAGGGAAGGGAAGGGAAGAAGAGAAGAGAAAAAGGAAGAAAAGAGAACTGAAAGAAAAAGAAGAAAAGAGAAGAGGGAAAAAAGACTAGAGAAAAGAAAAGAGAAGAAAAGAAAAGAAAAGCAGAGAAAAGAAAAAGAAGAAGAGGGAAAAAGAAAAGAAAAAAATATGGAAGGTACTGATTAAACCTTTGATGACTTACTTTTTGCATAAAGACAGTTCCTAAATCTAAACTAAGGCTCACTTACAGAAGTAATATTCATGCAGCCCTTTGGGGGGCAACATTTCTCTAAAAAACTTGAATTGTAGATAATAGCTCTGCCTTTATATTTAGCTTGTTTCTCACTTAAGTCTTTTCCTAATGCTTCTGAAATTCCAATCCCATGTAGTGGAGATTAAGGTTCCTATGATCCATTTGAAAATAAGCAGATGTACCTTCTTCATGTTACAATGGCAGGGAGCACTCATATGATTTCCCTTAATCTACTGGTTGGCTCACTTCGCTGCTCCTGGAGTCCATATACCTTGCAGGTTCTGCCTCCTCCCCTGGCTGCTGCTGATTTACTGGTCTTGTGTCTCATCACGGAGGTCCAGGTTGTCTCCAGTCTTCAGCTACTCTCCAAAGGAGATGCTGCCTTCTTGGAGACACTCAAAATGAATTTAATCCATTCTGTGTCTTCACAGTCAAAACACACACACCCATGAAGAGAAAAATAAAGTCCTTCAGCTGAACACCGTGTGCTACCTAGAGAGGAAAGGCTGGGCCACTTAGAGAAATATGGCGGTGCCCACTTAGGTCTAATTCTGGCCCCTTTTGATGATTATGACCTGGGACAAGTCACTCTACTCTTTGAGCCTCTGAGTCTTCACTGGATAATCTGGCGTTAATATTAGCACCTGCCTCACAGAGCTTGGCTAATTAAAGATAAAACAGGAAACGTGCCTAGACTGATTCCTGGCACCATTAGCTATTATCAGTAAGACACGCTAGTAGGAACATTTTCTGGTAAGTGGAATGAGATCCTGAAGTCCTGAAGCTGTTCTAGGCAAATCATTAGCCTTTTGTCTCGGGCCCCATATTTTGAATGACATCACTTGGGGAAAACACTAGTGTATACCTGGTAGGACATGGGAAAGGAGATTGCACTTGGAATAGTAGACAAGGAGAAACCAGGTTTCCAGTCTATCTTTTCACCTCTACTTCGGTAAGTCTCTCTGCAAGCTTTTGTATCTTTGCTCTTGTTTTTCTTGTTGACCTTGGATGAACTGAGGATCCCAAAGTGGTTGTGGTTTATATGCTGAAATGCTCTTTAGATCCCTTTCCTGATCTATAAGCGAGTTTAGAGATAGGAAGGCTGCTAGAGTGAAATGCCTGGAGAGGCTGAGAACTGCCTGGGCATGGGGTTGAGATCAACACGGCAGGTCAGTCAGAGTTTGGGCTTTAAAACATACTTTGAATCATACTCTGACTATTTAAACAGAACAGTCATTTTATAGGTGGTATTGAAAACCTTCAAAATCCATTGGAAGGCTATTTAAACAGAACAGTCATTTTATAGGTGGTATTGAAAACCTTCAAAATCCATCGGAAGGCTATAGAGTTGGTCATGTAGCCAGTAAAACCAGGAACTCACCCACAGAGAGCAGTGGGACTGCTCTAGCGAAGATCCCATAGCCCTGCAGCTAGGATAGACTCTGTGTCGTGCTGGGGAGCAGGTACAAAATCCTTGGCCCTGAGAAGCTGAATGCTCCCATCACTTTCTGCTCTAGGACTTTAATTTCATCACTTTCCTAAAACAAAATCGTGCCTGGCCACGTGAATGAGGAAGCCTGAGTAACAGAGGAGTCAGCTGTAAGAGAAAAGGGGTTTCAAGAGGAGATCAAAGATATTTAAGATCATTTTCAGAAAGACTGGCCATATGGTGTGTGAGGAAGCTTTCCCTCCTTCAATGCCTCAACTTCCGCATTGGAAAAAAAAAAAAAATGACCTGTCATTGCGCTAGGATTTATGGCTCACGTGGACGATATAATTGCTTCCTGGCCGCAAGGCAATAAAAGAAAGTGTAAGGAGGTTTGGTCATGGTGTGGCTATATTTGCAAAAATGTGGACCTATTTTATCTTTGTCCAATGTCACTACTAGACCTCAGAGTAGTTTATCTTTGGTAAAAATGTTTTTGCTGAATTGAGTAGCTGAAATTAGAAACTTAAAAAAACAAATTCACTTTCAAAATTTTGAAAACCATTTTACCTATAATATTTCTGAAAAACTATGTCATTAAGGAATACATCATAACATAACTAATTGAATTTTCCTGTAGGAACACCATGACAGAGAGCTGTTTTTGAACTAAAAATTGTCATAAATTAATTCTCCACCTGACCAAAAAATGTATCAAAATAAAAGTATTATAAATCTTTAAAATAATTTAAATCTTTGAAACACTTTAAAGCCTTATAAGATATATATATATATATACTACTTATTTTGCATACAAAGACATCAATCATAAATGGCAAATAAGAATCATAAATAGTATTATTTGATGATATTAAAACTTTATTAAAAAATACTATGCTACCTTTATTAATATTTTATAAAGTCTTGTTTGTTTGTTTGTTTTTTGAGAGGCTTTTGCTATAGGGCACTTGCGCTCGCCAGACAGACAGAGAGAGACATAGAGACAGAAAGCGAGAAATCATCCCCCGGGGGGGATGGTCACGCCGCAATCCTTTCTCCTCCATTCTCCTCTCAGGATCTTGGGCACGCACGCACACGCGCCCGGCGTGAGTTCTAAGCCACCGGGTCTGGGACGTGAACCACGGTCGACTACGTGGGAATCCAGCGACATAGCCATTACGCTAACTGCTGGTTCCCAAGTCTTGTTTTTCTTAAAACTTTAGAATAAATATTTTGGACAGACTAGGTATCTTAAAATTGTTTTTCAAGGTTGTTTCAAATGGATATCTTCTTTTCCCCAAAATAAACATGTTTCTTAGGAAAAAGCCTTCAGAATCATTCAGCTGATCTTAATGATACCTGAAACTGATAGAGTAGAATTCCAAGTTATTTTACTTATCTCATCAAGGTTTTTTTTTTTTACAAGCAATTTATTATTGGTAGAAAACAAGTTTTAAAACAATAGCCTTCATACTTCTTTAAAGAACTTGATACTTTACCTTCAAATTTTATTTCCATTTCTTTTAACTGAAGACTGTTTGGAAGGTATAGTAGCAGGGAGGGCCACTACAGATATAAGACATAGTAAGGACAGGGGTAACGTGTGATGGACAACAGAGGAAGGGAGGGGAACAGGGGAAAAAGAAAACAATATGTTTAACTGACAGAAATAAAAAGCTACTTGCTGATGAAATTGTAGATGATAATGTCTTTATCTTAACTGATGTGTACTGTATTAGTGCTGGAAAAACCAATATTGTACACTGTAAAGATATACAGTGATTAAATGTAAATAAAAAATAAATTAAAATGTAAAAAATAGTGTGCATTCTGTTCAGTTTAATCTTTTTTACATTTTTAATTCACTTTTAAATTCTTTTTGCATTTTTTGAATTTATATTTAGTCACTGTACATTTTTACAGTGTACAAAATGGTCTTTCCTGGCATGAATATGATGTATATTAGTCAAGTTAAAGATATGACTATATACATTATCAACAGATAATAATTTTTGTGTCTGTTAAATGTTTTTGTTTTTTTTTGCTCCTGATTCCCTCTCTGCTACGCCCTATTACCTGATCCCTTCTGTACTGTCTCTAGTATCTGCAGTTGCCTCCCTGCCTTTTTTTTAAGCCTGTCTGATATAAGGGTTGGACTCATACCCCTGCTCTGCTTAAGAAATGCTTGACATTGAGCCAGCCTTGGGTAGAGTAATTCAGCCTTAATATTTTCCTTCCTTAAATGAGATAATGCATTTGAAGTTCCTTGAAGTTAATTAAACACTATACAAATATATTTATTTTTTTCTTTTCATGGGTTAAGGAAAAATTAAACACCCTCCTAGCAAGATCAGAACTGGAGAGTTGTCTCTTCAGGGAGACATTCTTTGAGAATGTCTTTGGATTGTTTTTCACTGGATTTGGAGATGGATGAAGAAAGGGAGACGGTGTGTAAGGCAGTTGCTCAAGGCAGCACCCCTTACTCTCCCACTCTTTCTTCAAGACATTGGCTGTATTTTCACTATCAACAGGAGCAGGGCCAACATGGAGAGGGACTCCAGTGCCTCTGTGAATAGCTTCTGGATCTAAATTTGCTCTTGGAGAACCCCAACCCCTGTATTCACGTTCCCTTTTTTGGCCAGCCTTATGACCTTAGTGTCCCCATGTTCACTCCAACTAGCCAGAAGAAGGATGTCCTCTCCTTTAGGATCACCCCAGCACTAATACGGTACATATCAGTTAAGACAAAGACATTATCATCTACATTATCATCAACAAGTAGCTTTTCATTTCTGTCAGTTAAACATATTGTTTTCTTTTTCCCCTGCTTCCCTCCTTTCCTCTATTGCCCATCACACATTACCCCTGTCCTTACTATGTCTGGTATCTGTAGTGGCCCTCCCTGCTACTATACCTTCCAAACGTAGTCTTCAGTTAAAAGAAGTGAAAATAAAATTTGAAGGTTAAGTATCAAGTTCCCTAAAGAAGTATGAAGGCTATTGTTTTAAAACTTGTTTTCTACCAGTAATAAATTGCTTGTAAAATAAATAAATAAATAAATAAAAAGGCCTTAGTGAGATGGGAAGGAGCTCTGATGCTTTCTGCATTTAATGAAAAGCTTGCAGTACAACTCCAACCAATGGAGCCTCTAAGAGAGATGTTTCCAAAGTGTCTTTCACAATCTCCCAGTAGTGACATTAAACACTTTGAATTTGATGTAGAGAACTGTTAGAACAGCATGTATTTTGCAATAGAGAAAAATGAAAAGATGTTGATTTTATAAGGCTCAAGCTGAGAGCAGTAAATGTGCGAAGAAATAAAAAAAATAGTTTCTGTTTGCAGTGTTGATTTGACTAGCACTTTCCTTCTGAGGAGCTGAGAGTATTTCGCCATAAAAATGCTTAATATCCACTGACGGTTTATCTTGGACTGGACACAATCTATGAACTCTGTATGGATTATTTCATGTAATCTTCACTAGAGTTCCATACAGTAAGTGTCACCATTTGCCCCATTTTACAGTGGAAGAAATGGAGGCCATAGAGATTTTAACTTGCCCATTGTTGTAAATGCACAAGGTGGTGAGCCCAAGGTCAGACTTGGGCATTCAGAGTATGAAACCTATACCCATAGTCGCCAGGTTACTCTGCCTTCAGCAGGGCTGTGGGCTGCTAAGCAGATAAAACAACCTCTGCTAGCAGAGTGCATCTGATGCTGAGAAAGGTTTAAGTCTTGGGCAAATGTCATAGCCAAGCTGGGATTCCCAGACTTTAGGCCAACAGATCTCAGATCTATCAGTTTCTGGAAACTGAGAGGAAGTGGATCACCTAACAAGCAAAATTCCTAAGGTATAATAAGACGTTTACCATATTTTCTTACTCCTATACCCTCAATCCTGCATTGTGGGGATAGTCTTTTTGCAAATCTTGAACTAAATCCAAAGCATGTAGCAGAAATATTCTGAGTCCTGCTGGACAATAAAAAGGTGTCAGTCCCAGAAACATTCTCATTTCAGTCTTTAAAATTAGAGAAAGGAATTCTAGTATTCTCCAGCACACTAGAGTAACTATAATTAACAATAGTGTATTATATATTTCAGAAGAGCTAAAGAGGATTTTGAATGTTCCCAATGCAAAGTAACAAATGTTTTTGAGATTACAGATATGTTAATTATCTAATTTGATCATCACACCTTGTATTCATGTATTGAAAAAACACACTGTACTCTATTAATGTGTACAATTATTGTCAAGTGAACCAAAACTCTGAGTCTCACTCTTCTTACTCCCAACCTCAGAAGCTTAATGTGGAGACACTTGGCTTCTCTCTTCTCTACTCTTCTCTTCCTTCCCTCCCTGAACTGTCTAGACTGTTCTGTGGGCCATCCTCTCAGTTCTGCCTCCCAGAGTCCTATCAGCCCTTGAATTCCCCAAACCCAAGTAATGAATATTGACTGGTTCAAGAGAATGAAAGGCTTAAAGTGAAGAATAAACTCTCCAATCGGCCATACATGAGGTTGAGAAAAGAAAAAATTCCAAAGGATACTAACTCTCTCTAGAAAATTCTCCCCAGTCTCTTCTCCTATCCCCTATGACTTCACCCCTATCATAACAACATCGGGGATGAAACCAGAGTCAACAATTTTGGTGACCTTCTTACATTTCATAGGTAAGCAAACACTTCCTTATGGAAAGGACGGCTATGAGACATTGATCTGGTTGTTCTCATGCAAAGATAAAGTGAGACAGATTTCAGTTTTAATAGCCCATGATACAAATGACAGAACCTTTAGAGAAACAGGAGGAAGAAGTTAGATGTGACCAACTGCTAGTATCCAGTAACAGATCGCTAAGTAGCTCTCATAGTGTACAATGGCCTCAAGACCTGGGAGGTCAATAAGTCATAAGTTATATTGATTCATGACTGTGTCTTCCAAGCTACCCAGTTTGGGGCCAAGAGAAATAAGCAGTTCAGCACAGACAGCCCTGCACTTGCTACCTGTGAGGGCCCTCTAAAACCCAATCCTGCAAGGGGCATCCTTTCATCATGGAACATAATCCTGGCAGAGGAATCACCAATTATGAGAAAAGACAGGACTTTTTACTGCTTTATTTGCTGGAAGAGCTGATGATCAGGAAATTCCAAAAACAGAGTCCCTGAGCTGAGGGACAAAGATGGAGAATAAGGAGGTTGGATTCAAGAAAACTAGACAAGATGCAGAGAAGAAAGTGGGAGCATCATTAATCATGAATTAATGCCAGGGTAACCTGGAGATAAGAGTCAGGGAAGAGATAAAAATCCATATGAGTTTCCCATGGCTGCTGTACCAAGTTACCACAAATATAGTGGTTTTACGCAACATAGATAGTATTTTCTTATAGTTCAAGGCCAGAAGTCTGAAATCAGTTTTACTGGGGTAAAGTCAAGGTGCTGACAAGGCTTGTTTTTTCTGGAGGCTTCAGAGGAGGGCTCATCTTCTTGCCTTCTCCAGCTTTTGGTGGCCACCTGCATTCCTTGACCTGTAGCCACATCCTCACATCATTCCAACCTCTGTGTCTGTCATCACATCTTTTTCCACTTTTGTTCTTCCTGCCTGCTCCCTCAAAGACCCTGTGATGACATTGGGCCACCAGCATCATCCAGAATAATCTTACCACCTCAAAACCTTTCATTTAATTACATCTGCAAAGTCTATTTCTTTTTTTAATTTAGAGAGAATGAGAAAGCCTCCAAGTCCAGGACTTGAACCACAGTTGGCCATGTTGGAGTACAGCTCTTTGACCACCACACCACCTGCCAGCACCAAAGTCTGCTTCTTTTTAAATTTACTGATTTTATTTCTTTCATGAGCAAGAGAGAGGGAAGGTATGCACCCTCCACAGTGCCTCATCACACCACAAACTCCTCCACTCTGCTCCTCACCTTCCAGCCAGCCAGGATCATGGGTGCATACGTGTATACCCAGTGTGTTTCAAGTCACCCTGAGATCTGAACCCCAGTCTTGTGTGTAGCTCCAGCATTGCAGAGTGGCATTCTGCCACCAGTGCCACTGTGGCTGGGCCTGCAAAGTCCCTCTTCCCATATAAGTAATATTCACAGCCTCCAGAGACTAGGATGTAGGCAAATGGGGGTGGGGAGATATTATTCATCCTAATACAGGATACAACATGCTAGGGCAAAACTGAGATGAACGTCTAGGCCAGGAGAACAACCAGAGGCTCTGGAGACCAAAGCAAGTCAGCTTCTTTATCCGAAGTCCAGGAAGCAAATTGTATCTAAGAGTAGCAGGAAACACTCGGGCAGAACTCCTTTCTCTGCTTTTTTGGATAATAAGCAACCTCATTTTGTTTAACTGAGTCACAGAAAAGTCCCCAATGGCAGCAAGATACTGCTTCTCCTTCTGCTAAACCCTGTGTACAAACTTTCAGGACGTCAGAGCATGGAGAGAACTCTATGTACTGCCATTGTAACCACCTTCTTTCAGAAAGAAAACAATTCAAGAAGAAACATAGTCTACTGAAAATACACACAGGGCTGGCAAGTGGGTGATGGTTGAGGGCACTGGACTCCCATATGGTTGACTGTGGTTCGAGTCCTGGGCCTGGCAGCTTGCTTTCTCACTTTCCATCTCTCTCTCTCTCTCTCTCTCCCTATATGGTCAAATTAAAATTAAAAATAAATAATAAAATAAATAAAGTTAAATAAAAATAATTCTTTAAAAAAATACATACACATACATAAGATTTGACATCAGTCGTATTTCAGTATTCATCTCAACTTTCCTGGTTTTCTAGCCCATGCTAAGTCTGTGCCTTCCTCACCAAGTTGTTCTGACTTGACAGAGCAGTGCTTTCTGCTCTCACTGCCTGGACATGGCACATACCCAATCTCCTCTTTAAGGCCATACCAAGTTAGGGAAACCCAGAGAGACTTTCAGAAGGAATCAAACAGGCTCCCTTAGCAAAATAGCTGACATGCCTTACATTTGGTGATCACAGTCTATTGCCCTGCAGCTGCTTGGTGCTGCAGTATGACCTGTCCTGGCTGCATTCATTCATTCCCCCCTCTGCCCAACTGGATCTGCAACCCCAGGAAGCTACATCCATGGAAGAACACAGTGGAACAGAATGAATGGCAACGTAGAGCAAAGGCCATGGAGAAGTTGAACAGGAAGTCTCAGCTGGGATGTGCATGGAGCACAGAGATTAAAGATTAGAAGCCAACGAGAAAAGAGTTCCACAGAAGCATTTCTTCCATGGACCTAGAGAGGGGCAGCTACATGGAGTTGAAAATGAAGGCCCAACCTGCCCACTGGAGACAGGGGCAAGGAGCTGAACAGAGAAGAGTGACCTAAGTCCTGTGCAAGAGGAATACTATGTGGGAAATAGTAGGAATAACCCTGGAGCACATTGGGTAAGTCCCATACATAGGGAGCCAGATCCCACATGGCCGACTGCAGTTTGAATCCTGGCTCAGGTAGCTTGAAAAACATGCTGGGTACATGTGCATATTTTCCCCAAATTCTGACACAGTGGAGATGGAGGGAAAGGAATTACAGCATGACTACACCCCCTGGGGGGAGAGAACTTTCTCTCTCTCTCTCTCTCTCTCTCCTCTCTCTCGCTCTCTCTGGCAAACACATATGCCTTCTGTCAAAAAAAAAAAAAAAAACATGATACTGCTCTGGGAATATTAGATCAATATATATTTTGTCTTTTTTAATCCCAAATTTCTAAGCTCCTCAGGTACACCTACATCAAAATGCATAACCTCCAGATTTGAAAACGGAGATTTAGGTAAGTTATGAGTGCAGGGAATTCAGGAGATGATAAGGGGGAATCTTGTATTCCTTAAAGGGGGAAAACCTCCATTTTCTGGCATAAGTTTGAGAGAAGTAAAGGAAAAGTAGGAGACAGTCACATATCTGTGCCCAAGTCCCTGAGGGCGAGGAGGGAGCCAAAAGCAGAAATGCTTTCCTGATGCCCATTTGGAGACGTGACAGCACATTGATGTTCGAGGTGCCCAAGAAACCCCAAGGAAGCTGGGGGACAATAGAGAAGCAGCAGTGAAGAAGGGGGCCAGCCCGGTCTCCCTGAGATGTACCTCAAGTTCCTGCACAGGCCTGGGAGATGCAGGAGGCAGCTGGAAGTGCACCCAAAGAACTCACCAGAAGAGAGCAGCATGGTAGAGAAGATGTTGTCCTATGACCGAGAGCTACAAAATGGACCTCCCTAACCAGGGCCCCAGAAGAAATCCCAGTCAGTTCTCAAGAGGTGGTGTGCATGTGCACATGTATGTGTGTTTGGGGAAATTATAACATCAGAAAACCAGAAGTACAATTGTTTCGACAAAGTGATTGCCAGCGAGTCTTGACAAAGTCAAGACAGCTAACCGCCTCTAAGTCCCTTAGTCACAGACTTCTACAGCGGGTACCAGGGCTGGATCCATATCAACCACATCTCAGTAGGAACCTGCCACATGAATACGTGAAGATCAGAGGGGCTGCCTCGCTGTGCAGAGACCAGAACCAGGACTAGCATGAAACAAGAGTGATTCCTGTTTAGTCAACATGATAGTTTTTTTTTTTACCCAGAAGCCATGTTGAAAAAGAAGAAAGCAAAATAAACCCACTCTATTATAAGGTTGAACTTTGAATTAATTAATTGAATATTAACCTGGAAAGATGATTTCAAATTAAAAGACTAGTTATGCTGTAAGAAACCAAAGTATTTTTCATTAATACATTGTTTGCTTTTTATGCCTTTTCTCTACTGCCTCTCAGGATGGAGTCTTAAGGAGGTCAGATCACTATAGAAAGCAAAGAAGCTACATTTTCCTAGAACTTCTGTGAAGAGCATTTAAATGTTTTACCCTGTCACTTGGACAAGTTGATCTTAAAGTAAAGATTACTCTAGACTCCATATTTGTGCTTACAATCTATTACAGAGCAGCAACTTCCAGACGTGGGTTGTACTGCAATTATCCACTGTTAATATATAAGAAGGAAATTACACAAAGTTTCAATTAGATTATTTTTTTTTAATTTGCCAGAGGGCATGTGCACTCACCCAGAGACAGGGAGAGAGAGAGAGAGAGAGAGAGAGAGAAAGCAACCCCAAAGTTATCAAGTCATACTGCAATATCTTCTCCTCCCTTTCTTCACCCTGTCAGAAATGTAGGCATGTACACACACACACACTGGGCATGTTTTTAGGCTGCTGGGTTGGGATTCAAACTGAGTGATTGGCCATTGTAGGATCCATTTCCCTTAACCACTAAGTCACTGAGCCAGCCCAAGATTATTGGTGTTAAGTATTCAGTGTCCATTAAATTTTAGTGGTCGTGTCTTTGTTTTTTCATCCCCACCACCACCACCACCACTTAAGTGGTTTCCCAGAATATCAAAGCATAGAAATACCATTTTCAACTTTCTTAGTTGTAGAGCTCGGTATTGAAACAGCCGTCAAGTACAGCACCTGCTCAAATAGCATGTTTCCCCAAGGGTGTACTGGGGAAATATGGGAAAAGTTAATCCTGGTAACAATGAAATGGAAGAAATGAGTGGGAAAGGTTAGCAACGGGGAACCAGATAGAGTAGTTTCTTGGGAGTGAACTAAACTATTGATAGTAACAGGAAAGTCCTGTGGCTGAGAGATATTAGGGTAGGGAAGTGAAAGTGGCGACTCCAAAGAAGTGAAGGGGAAGACCCAGGCCTTAGCAGGTCTAGGGCTGCACAGACATTGAAGAAAATGGATTATGTTCAAGGACTGAGGGTCCAAATTGTGCATAAAATATTGGCTCCTTTGAACTGCTCTGTGGTCTGGTGGTTAAGGCAGCCAGATCCCACATGGCCCACCACAAAGTCTGAGTCCCAGACCTGGCAGCATGAAAAACATGTCAGGCCTGCATGCACATGTGTCTAAAATTCTAAAAGGAAGGAGAGATGGAGGAGAAGGGAGTGCAGATGACCATCCCTATGGGAAGTATTTCTCCTCTCTCTCTTTCTCTGTCTCTCTCTGGCAAGTACACACACTTTCTTCCCTGACCAAAGAGATCAAGAGAAAAACAGAACTCCCAATAGGATTTTTGTGGTCATGATCCATCCTCAGCCTCAGCCAGCCCAGATCATGGGCACGAGCATGCCCGGTGTACTCAAGGAGGTCTCTGGATGCAAACTGGTACTCTGCCCATGTGGATCTGCCTCACAGAATGTAGCATTTTATTGCTACGCCACGGTGTAGACCCTTGTTTCAATCTTTATGTATATCCAACTGTATGTATGTTATTTTTTCTACATTTTCTAACCTACTTTTTTTCACCTAGTTACATACCACCTGTAACCTTAGTGTATGGAAATGTAAAAAATATACCAATTTTGTTACCAGAAAAAAAAATGTATTAGATAAGAGTAGCATCAAATCCAGAGATGGTACCCAACAGTTCTTTTCATTTGCCCTCGAGTCACCCATATCAGTCCATATCGAGTCTACCTTTGAAGTACATCAGGAGTTCCACCTCTAGGGTATCACTCTCTCTTCCACTTTTCCATCGTAGTGTCCACAGATTTCTATCCATCTCTGCCATTCCTCTTAACTTCTGGCTACAACTCTGAGTCGGAAGTTCCATCAATGTTTCCCTTCATGGGCTTTGAGATTGAGAGAGCTCCAGGTCCTTTGGAGTCCTGGGCTTAGCTGGGTGATGGAAAGAGCAGAAGTGGACCTGAGATTATGCAGATCCTGCTCAAATGGGAAGATTATAAGGGAGATGAATTTCCCTGGCCCACTGTCATTACATGGAGAAATCTTCAGATAATTAAACCTTAATCATGCTGATACTGGCAAACTATTGTGAAAGAATTTGAGTTATTTACATACTAATGTCTCTGCTTTTAATTTCTGTCTTACCAGAGACTCATGTTCTATTATCATAGAAATGGATAGGTAAACACTGAACATTAAAATACTGAACTGAAAACCTGACCCATTGTTTTCTCTGCTCCTTCTAGTAATTCCAATGAAGAGGTTACAATTTGGTAGAAACTGACCAAGAACTGAGAGGTCAAGATTATTGAAAGCTGGAAAAGCTTCTGGTGATATGAAAATATGCAAAGGAAACACAATTCAACAGAAATGTGATACAGGAGACCACCAAGGAGCCTGTGGATATATTTTAATGACTGTGAACTCTCAATGGAACTCAGGCCATAGATGTAAACAATCGTAGGATAACTCATCATGTCCTGATTGCTAAAATTAGAAGTGTAGGAGGAAACATGGTGGTGCTTCCCTTAAGAAAGAGACCAGGTTCTGAGGTTGCCTTCCCAATTACTCTCAATCCCTTCTCACCAGGTCAAAGAAGCAAATATCCCTGTCTTCTGACTCCTACCCAAAGTCTCCAGCAATCCCATAGCCTTACAGGGTAGTGAAAGACCCAGAAGAGTCAGGGAAGGGCTTGTTAGCCTCGGAACTAGAAGGACAATTAAAAGTTGAGATCAAATGTTTTCAGAATGTTTATTCCACAGGGAACTCAGAAGAGGGGGAGCTGTGGTTAAAAGGAGCTGAGGCGAAGGATGAGTAAGAGAACACACCAAAAGCAACTAATTGCCCTCTGGGGAGTCCTAGGTTCTGAAAAATTATCAGAGAAGACTGACAAAGCAAAACCTCCATCCCCAAGAAGAGGATGGACAGCTGTTTTAGGAGCATCATGCGAGATGTGCTGCCTCTCCATTCAAAATGAGTCTTGTCCATGAGGTGAGTACTCAGCTCCCACAGGGGAATGAGAGAAGGTGGGAGAGTGTAGAGTCCAAGCCTTGTCTGGACTTGAAAAGTTCTACTCTGCTTTTCCAACTGGTTGTAGTTGGAGGCTCTTCATTTTCCTCCTATCACCTACATGAAGTAGCTCATTGTTTTCAAACAACCCAATGGATTCCACATTCTTGGTCAGTCATCCAATCAATAGAATAAACTGACACTGAAGGAAGTAAAGAATAGAGATGAAAAGAGAGAGGCTCTTTTCTTGGCCTTCAGGCATTTGTATTATGGTGGAGATAAGGAATGGAGAAGGTCTAGGATTGGTACAAGAACCAAAGAAGACATAAACCTCCATCTTCTCTTGAAAAAGAAGATGGAAATTCTTAGCTATCAAGAAGCAAAATTCCCATGAAACAAAGATAGCTTTTGTCCCAGTAAAGGATCATCCCAAACGATCAGGACTTAGGAGGGAAGCTCATGTATTAGAAGCCTCAAAACCTGTCAGGCCTGATCCAAGTGGTTGCCCCATTTCTCCTGTTATAACCCCTGACCTGTTTCCCTAGTCTCTTGTTTTGAATCAACTATTCTTATTTATTGACACCTTCCCAAACATTTGTGTGTGTGATTTAAATTCTTTGATCCCCAAACCCAGTAACTCATAATCTCTTATTGTCTACACACCTACTAGTTATATCCTTAGGGTGATCAAAGACCAAAAAAATTATTTTTCCCTTTTACACTGCTTCAAATATTTATTTATCCCAAATCTTTAGAACTGGAAGAAATCTGGATGGTAACCTAATCTAACTCGTTCCTTCTGAAGATGAAGAAACATGGCTTTGACATGTAGCAATTTGCACAATGATCCATAGATGGTTTATTTATATAGGTTGAAAGCCAGGACTCCTTATTTGAGTCTCAGTATACCTTAAATTACATTTATTTTTTGAATTCATGGAAGAACTGGTTGTTTCTTTGCTTCTACTTTATTGTTTCTAGGTATCTTCCAGCTATTAACATAGACAGACTCTGTGTCTCCAATTATGAGATGTAAAAACTCCTCCGATAAGGTCATGGTGACTCACCTCTTCTGTCCTCCCTGCCAGACTGAGTTTTGGAGGAGACCAGCTGGCGTTGTTCCCTGTTACTCCACCACTTGCCTCTGGACCAGGCTCTCCTCAGGGTTCTGGAAATGTTTACGGAGTTGAGCAAAGTGGAATGAAATTCTCTAACTATCCCAAAAAGTTCAGAATAAGGCTCTGTATTATTAAAAATAGTTTATCATCACTTAAAGCATCATCATGTAGATGAACCTTTTGTCTTAATTTTCACTGTACTTAAGAAGGGTCTCTGTGATTAGTTGGTTTAGGCAATAGCATTTATGGCAAAAGCCCACACTCTGTTAACTTTCTGACACTCATCTGCTATAAGCAAATACTCACATTGTTTCTTGTCCCCATTGTCAAATTATTTCTCGATAGAATTAACCTCAGTGATTGGAATTGGTTGAGTAGAGTGACAGAAACACAGTATATAGATGTAAATACCAGATACAGTGTGTGTGAAAGAGGAGGGTCTGAGGAAGGAAATTTGGGGGAGGGACAGGGAGGCAAAGCATTAATGGCACAAAGAGGTGTGGTATTATCTGTTGGAAATATTTTGTATTTATCAACAGTACTAGGGAGAAATGTTCAACTGTTGAAATATCCATTTTGTAAGACAAATAATGTGATTGAATGTATGGAAGAAAATGAAATAAAAAAAGAATAATAAAAATAAAATAATAAAAAAATTAATTAATTAATTAAAAAAAAACAATAGCTATTTACGTCTGCTTAATACTTTACAAAGCACATCATAGTCCTGGGTTGATCTGACCCTACTCAGAATACTGTGAGATAGTCATTACTGTAATTGACACTTTTCCACTTTTCAAATGAAGACACTGAGGCTCAGGGAAGTCAAGTAACTTGCCCAGAGCACAGGACAGGCTAAAGAAAGAGGCAAACTAGAACTCAGATCCCTCTTCTCATTCAGGGCTTTTCCTATTTGACATCTAGCATTTCTTTACAAGGAGAAGAGCTTTATTGGTATAGGTCTCAAGCCTTCCATTTAAGACTCTTCTGGTGCCTCCTTTCCTAGAGCATCTCTTTCCAGAACCCATTCCCACCCCTCATTGGTGGGCTGAGGGAGAAGTGAGAGTGAGCAAGGCAGCCTTGAATCTTGTCCCAACTTAGTCCCCAAGTAGATCTAAGACCTGGGCCAATTGCCTTATCCCTGGTAAAAAGTGAAAGGAATAAGACACCTGGTGTCTCTGATTTCTTACATTCTGAATAGGTTTGATAACCTTCAGAGGGAATTCGACCCTGGATCTAAGCGCTGAAGATAAAGATTGTGTCTATGGCAGTAAATGGCCTACAGATCACAGGAGGTCAGAATTGAGTTACTTCTGCAGATACAAGGGTGTGAGCAGCTCCCTCGGCCATGGGCTCCCTGCCATGGGACCTCAGCTTCTCACCTCGGCCCCTCAAAACCCAAAGGCAGTTTCTATTCTTAGCAGTCTCTACAGTGACACCTTCTGGCCACTGCAGGAACAGGGCCAAACCAAGAGGCCTGGAGCCGCTCATCCAGGCCTTCTGCTAGTTCTCTTCCTCCAGGAGGCAGAGCTCCAGCCGCTGTTTCCAGCCAAAGGAAACCTCAATTGAATTACATTTTTCAATTTAGTGTATTTGATTCTGTGGCTCCATTCCGGTTTGCTTAATGCTGATGTATTGCATTTATCTTCTGCCCAGCTGTGATAGCATGCACACATATGCTCTCATTGAATTTTACAACCTCAAGATTAGTTTTTTATTATTTCTTTTTTAATTCCATAGCGCTCCTGATATTCTAAACAGAAATTCCTAATGTTGAAACGCAGTTTTTCATAAATGTTGGTTGAAAGCACAGTGCAGGATTTTGGGCATGCACACACACTAACCAGCATGAGTTTTAAGCCACTGGGTCCAGGATTCGAACTGCTGTTGACTACATGAGAGTCCAGCAACATAACTACTACACTATCTGTTGGTCTCAACATACTCACGTACTCAAGTTTTTAAATTAATTAATTTACTAACTAAATATTCTTTTGAGCAGAAAATACACCTAGAGATTATATTTCTATTTTTTTAATGGCATTTAGTTCTACTTTTCTAGAGCATTCTGGGAAGGAGATAACCTAGTATAACCTTAGCTGAGAAAGGAGAATTCGCTCCATCTGAAGAGTGTGTGGAATTTTGTCACTTCATACTCAGTAATAAGAGGTGAGTCTCACAAATTTCCAAATGCTCTCAATACATTGCTTTGTTAATCGTTTATTTAAACATCTAAAATGCCCACAACTTACTACACATACTCCACAATACCGAGAAATAAGGCATAGCTACAGGGGCGACTTAATTACAAGGCTCCAAATTTAATTAGCGCAATACTAACCTTGTTCTTCTCCTCACAGCACTTAGTACAATTATACTTAATTAATTATTTGTAATTATTAATGTAATCTCTGTGTCCCTAGTTTAATTATAAAAACCGAGAAAGCAGACCCATGCTCCTGTCTTTCTTGCTCACTGACAGGTGTCTCATGCCCATCACAGTTCTTGATATACAGCAGAAGATACCCAGACTGAGTTGAAGGATTTAAGCTTTGTCAGACTGATGGGTGTAGAATTTCTTTCCCAAGACATAGACAGGCCCCAGAAACAGCATGAAAAACAATTGAATTCAGTGCTAGAAAATGACACAGGACCCAAGGGGCATCTGATTACAATATTTTACCCTCTCTACCCATGTTGAAAAATCCTTCCTTTCCTTTGTAACTTCTACTTTCCTTTCCTCTTTTTCTATTTTTCTACCTTCCTTAGTTTTTCTTTCCCTCTCACTTTTTCTTCTCCTTACCTTAATCATTCTTTCTCCCTTTTACACACACTTTTTTCCCTCTGTCTTTCCATTTACATTGATAGATTACCTCCTATTTCATTGTATCTCTGCTGGGCCTTCCATGTAAAAGGTGGGCAAAGCAGGGACTCTTCTTGAGAATTTTCAGTTGAATGTCAGGAGCCAAATGCCCCTTTCTCCCATGTCTCCCCTAGCTGTCTAGGTCAGAGAATGAAGAGTCTATGTCCCAATTCCAGCTCCAATCCTAGCCCAGAACTTAATTCAAGACTCTTAAATTGAGCGCTTTGCTTGCCCCTCCTCCTCTCCCCCTCTCCCAGCTGCCTGGCCATCCCCCACCCCAGCTCCATGAGGAGGTACAATGGGACCTGGGTGAGTGAGTTCATCCTGATGGGCCTCTCCAGTGACAGGCAGACCCAGGTTGCACTCTTTGTCCTGTTTGGGGTCACCTACCTACTGACCCTGCTGGGCAATGGGCTCATCATCCTCCTGATTGTGCTGGACGTGCAACTCCACCTGCCCATGTACTTCTTCCTCTGCCACCTCTCCGTGGTGGACATCTGCTACACTTCCAGCGGGGTGCCCCAGATGCTAGTGCATTTCCTCCTGGAGAAGAAGACCATCTCCTTCAGCCGATGTGGGACTCAACTTTTCTTCTCTCTGGCCCTCGGGGGTATCGAGTTCCTGCTGCTGGCCGCCATGGCCTATGACCGCTATGTGGCCGTCTGTGACCCCCTGCGTTATATGATAGTGATGAGCCCGAGGCTCTGCGTGGCACTGGCAGCTGTCTGTTGGCTCGTGGGCCTGGCTAATGCCGCAGTGGAGACAGCAGTTACAATGCGCCTGCCCACCTGTGGGCGAAACGTACTGAACCACGCATCCTGCGAGACGCTGGCACTCGTCCGGTTGGCCTGCGTGGACACCACTCTCAACCAGGTGGTCATCGTGGCCTCCAGCGTGGTGGTGCTGCTGGTGCCCTGCTGCCTGGTCTCGCTGTCCTACACCCACATTGTGGCGGCCGTCCTGAAGATCCGCTCCACCCAGGGACGCCGCAAAGCCTTCGGGACCTGCGCCTCCCACCTGACTGTGGTCTCCATGTCATATGGGATGGTTCTGTTTACCTACCTGCAGCCCCGCTCTGTGGCCTGGGCGGAGCAAGACAAGGTGGTGGCGCTCTTTTACGCTGTGGTGGCCCCCATGTTGAATCCTCTCATCTACAGCCTGCGCAACAAGGACGTGAAGGCTGCTCTGGGCCGAGTTCTGATGAGGAGCTCCAGATTAGAACATTAGAAAGTACTTCTGTAATGAAGGTCTCCCTCTGTAGACAGTGGACATTCGAGTGTGCCCTCTTGCACAACACATGCACACGTGTGAGAGAGAGAGAGACTCAGAGAGAGCAGGTGGGAGGGCCACTACCTGCATTTCTGTCTTTTGAGGTAATACAGAAGTGGGATTTTATTTATGGAATCAATTTCTGGTCCTTGCTTTATTTAAAAAAAAAAAAAATGTGAATTCTGGCCCAGTTATAGTCGCAGTTCAACCTACTGAACTGCAATGCTAGGAACCACATGGCTGACTGAAGTTTCAAATCCCAAGTTGATCAGAAAATATGGCAGGTGAATACATGTCTGGGATCCTGCTGGTTGGAGAGTTGGAGGAAGATCACAGTGAGAAGAGACTCTGTGTGTCTCTCAGAAAAGATATAAAGTAAATAAACTTTAAGAAAATGAATGACCGCTTAAACATACACCCTACAGAAAGTCAAGTGCAATACATTCATTTGTTTAAACAAAAGAAAGGGAAAATAAGATATCCCAGCATGTATGAATTAGGAAGGAAGATTAAATCAGATGTCAGGGCCATGCACAAATGAATGCTAGAAAGTCTAATTCCTTGCTAAAATCTGAAAATACATGTCTAAACTTGTTGGCAATCAGTGAAAAAGGGGTGGGGGGGTTGTAAATTACAAGATTCACCGTACCCAGGGGATCAAACAAGCCTTATGTCAGAGGTGCACAAGCCATGTGTCTCACACATGGTCCAGCCCAGCTCACTAGCATGGGGAATTAATTCATGCAGCGATTTGGGCCAGAGCTGTAGCAACGATCCCTACATCCCTGTGAGTACAGTGGGACCATATGAGGTCACATGGACATCACTTTGTTTGTTTCTCTCAAACGTGGGGTGGTGACTCATAGTTGGCCAGAAAGTCAGATATTCAGGGCTCAAACGGCTATCTTTCTACACAATCAGGTCTAGGAAATTCTCTTAGGGAAATCAAAAGATGTACTCAGAGCTCAC
This sequence comes from Tupaia belangeri chinensis, assembly GCF_000334495.1. Taxonomy (NCBI): domain Eukaryota; kingdom Metazoa; phylum Chordata; class Mammalia; order Scandentia; family Tupaiidae; genus Tupaia; species Tupaia belangeri. The sequence continues at coordinate 589,732 of NW_006160158.1, forward strand.
CCGTGACTAGAAGGCTATGCCACACACATGATCAGAGATAAGCCAACATATTCAGCATGAGAATCTTAATTCCTCATTAACAATAATTTTGTTCTATGCTTTTAATGCAAAAGCAAATGATTGAGTCTAAACATCCTAGACCATAAAGCAAAAGCAGTGATGACTGTGTCCTGAAAAATGTTTCAGACGACGTATAAAAATGAGAATAAAGCATCCCTTACATAAATGTTAGAGATTTCTGGTTTGCCTTGCCCACGAAACAAAACAAACAAAAGAAATATAAATTGAGAACAATTCAAACATTTATTCAATCTGTTGAGAAAATGCCAAAAGGCTGAGAAGGACAGACTGCAGCACATTTTAAAAGTTCTAGTGAAACTTTTTAAAAATTGAGATAAAATTCACATAACATACACTTCACAATTTTTACCACTTTACGATGGGCAATTCACTGGCATTTAGTATTTTTATAATGTTGTGCAATCCCATCTTTATCTAGTTCCAGCACATTTTCATCACCCCCACTATGACACTCCATACCCATTAAATGGTCATTCCCTCCCCAGGTTGCTGACAATCATAATCTGATTTCCGCCTCTAACAATTCGCCTATTCTGGACATTTCACATGAATTGAATCATGTGACTTTTTGTGTCTGGCTTCTCTCACTTAGCATAATGGTTTTGAGGTCTGCCCAAGTCATAATATATAGCAATGGTTCATTCCTGTTTATGGTTGAATAATACAGAATTGGATGGCTTTTCCACGTTTGTTTATCCATTCATAAGGTGATGGGTGTTTTGCTTGTTTCCACGTTTTGGCCAATGTAAATAGTGCTACAATAAACATTCATGTAGAAATTTTTGTTTAAATATCTATTTTTAAATCTTTGGGGAATATATCTAGGACTTGAATTGCTGAGTCAGGTAGTAATTCTATGTTTAATTTCCTTTTTAATTTGTAAGTTTTTGACTGACAAATAATGATTATCTATATTTATGGAATACCATGAGATGTTTTGATCTATGTATGAGCATTGCACAAAAAAGTCAATCAAACTAATTAGCATATCCTAACCTCATAAATTGATAACTTCGTGAGTGTGATGAGAAGGTTGAAAATCAATTGACAGACACAAAAATGAAAAGGTTTCTGATGATGATAATGTGTATGGTAATGTCTTTGACTAGATTAATATGCACTGTATTCATGCTAGGGAAAAATCATGATATTCTCACACTGTGAAAATATGCAGTGATAAACTGTAAATTTAAAAAAGAAAAAAGACTACTTTAGCAATTTTGAAATTTCAGTTCATAATATGTTTATCTTTCTGAGGACTTGCCAAACTGTTCACCATTTTACATTCCCCCCAGTAATGAACAAGATTTTCAATGTCTCCACAGTCTCACCAATATTTGTTACTTTCTGTTTCTATGATTATAGTCATTCTAGTGGATATGAACTGGTATCTCATATTGGTTATAATGTACGTATCTCTAATAACTAATAAGGTTGAGCATGTTTTGCTTTGTTGGCCATTTGTATATCTTCCTTGGAGAATTGTCTGGCAACATTTTTTTTTTTTTTGAGAGATTTTCACTATAGGGCACATGCGCTCGCCAGACAGACAGAGAGAGACATAGAGACAGAAAGCGAGAAATCACCCCCCAGGGGGGATGGTCACGCTGCAATCCCTTCTCCTCCATTCTGCTCTAGGGATCTTGGGCACGCACGCACACACGCCCGGCATGAGTTTTAAGCCACCAGGTCTGGGACGTGAATTGTGGTCGACTACGTGGGAGTCCAGTGACATAGCCATTATGCTAACTGCTGGTTCCCCATCTGGCAATATTTTTTAACCCTTATTTTTAGACCCTTCTCTGTTAAGTTTTCCCTCAGAATGAACAAATTATCTTTTCTTTCCTCTATTGTTTTCCAAAGTTCTCTCTTCCAACCAAACCCTTTATGATCATGTTTTTGCCTTTTTCCTAATGCCTGAATTTTATTAATATACAACAGAGAAATCTCAGGAATTCCTCTTCCTTAATAATGAGAGGAACAAATTGAAACTTATAATTTAATATATTTTCCTTACCTTCATCCTGCACCTATGGGACATCCACCTTTGAGCCTTGTGATAGTCTAGTATACCTTCTAACATAGCTTGGCTCCAAGACGATCGCCAAAATAATTCAATGTGCAAACTTTGTGTATGAGATTTTTTTGATAGAACTAGTTAAAAGTTGAAGGGTGTCAATCCAAAGCAAGGATATCGGTTCTATAGTGGTTGAACTATAATCATTCTTTATTAAGTAACTATATGATAGAGACTATAATCTACCATTACATCATCTAATCATAATAATTCAAACACATCTTTGGTATATAAAATAATACTTATATTTCCCTTCTCTATAGCATTCGCACACACATATAGTTAATCCAAAGATGACAGTGATCTATTAGTTACAGGTTTAAAAGAATGGAAAGAGTTCAGAATATTCTATATATCCTATCTTTGGAGTTATAGAATTGAGAAGATGTTTTTGCTTTTACCTCTTTGAAAAGACACTCAAAACGTTAAAGGATATTTACTAATCAGCAGG
>NW_006160158.1:592502-627287 GCF_000334495.1 Tupaia belangeri chinensis
CAGCAGGAAATAACCACTTGGTCCCTTAAGAAACCTTTCTAAATGAAGTCATTCTTCGGGTGATATTCCAAAGCAGATTCTGGGAAAATATTGATAAGGATCTACATTGTGCTCACAAAACTTAGTTTGCAGATGATTCCTAATCACATACTCAAAGCATGAATTAAATAATTTTTAACTAATTTTGGCATAAGATGATAAATAGAATAAAAGAGCTCAGTCATGGAATTATACTTATGAAAACTTAGGGAAACATCCATGACATTGGTCTGGTCAATAATTTCTTGACTAGGACTCCAAAAACAAATGAGATGATCAAACTAAAAATCTTCACAGGGGAAGCAATGGACAGAGAGAAGAAAGCCCATGGACTAGGAGAAAGTCTTTGCAAACCATACTCTGCTAAGGGGCTAACACCCAAAATACATCAGGAACTCAGTGTAACAGCAAGAAAACAAATAATCCAACTTAAAAATGGAAAAGGGCATTAAGGCGCAGGACTCCCACATGGCTGACCATGGTTCAAGGCTTGGGCCTGGAAGCTTGAAACATGCCAGAAACGTGTATGTGCACGCCCAAAATCTCAAGAGGAGAATAGAAGAGAAGGATTACAGTGTGGCCATCTCCCTCAGGAAGTGATTTCGTGCTTTCTGTCTCTCTTTCTCTCCAGCAAGCACACACACCCTATAGCAAATTCCTATTAAAAAAAAAAATTGAGCAAAGGCTCTAAACGGTCATATCTCAAAAGAGGAGATTTGAATGGTCAACAGTTACATAAAAAATTACTCAACCTTTCTAAACATCAGGTAAATGCAAATTAAAACTACAATGAGAAATACTTCACATCTGTTAGACTATTACCAAAAAGAAAACTTAAGCATTGGTAAGAATGTGGAAAAGGGGAGACCAGCAGTTAGCATAATGGCTATGTTGCTGGACTCCCATGTTGACCACGGTTTGAGTCCAGGATCCTGTGGCTTAAACTCATGCCGGGCACGTGTGCGTGAGTGCCCAAGATCCTGAGAGGAGAATGTAGGAGAAGAGATTGCAGTATGGCCACCCCTCTGAGGGGTGATTTCTCACTTTCTGTTTCTCTGTCTCTCTCTGTCTTTCTGGCAAGTGCATGCGCCCTATAGCAAAACCTCCCCAAAAAAAAAAAAAGAATGTGGAAAAAGGGAATATACACTATACTCTATTGGTGGGAATGTAAATTAATACAACCATTTTGATAACTAGTATAGAAGTGTAAATGAATAAATAGATAAATGAAGTAAAACTACATATGATATAGCAATCCCACAATTAGCTATATATGTAAGAAATTGAAATTGCTATGTTGAAGGTATATATGTACTTCTGTTTAATCTCAGCTTTATTCATAGTAGTTGAGATGTGGACAAATGTCTGGGTTTCATCCAGCTGATGTTCTGATTTAATCACTTTGGAATATGACCTGGGCTTCCAGAGTTTCCAAAACTTCCCAGGTAGTTTCCAGCATGTAGCCAGTGTTGAAAGTACTGTTCTGGTATCCACCATGGATCCTGTGGGATATTTACAGGCGACTCCTATCATCTGGAAAGTTTTCTTTCTCGCTCATGCCTCTTCTTCTGGACACCCATATGGGTTATTCTAGCAGTCAGACTCCTCTCTGCAGTCACTCCTTATTCTGACAATAGCCATTAGCTCCACCTCCTCCCACTATGGTGCAAAGCAACAGGAGATGAATATTAAAATAAAGACAACTGGCCAGCAGGTGACCTGGTGTTGAGGCTCTGGACTCCCACCTGACCAAATGATGTTTCAGTCCTGGACCTGGCAGCTTGCTGGCAACTTACTTTTTCACTTTCTCTCTCTGGTCAAATTAACATTAATAATAATAATAAATAAAATAATTCTTTAAAAAATTAAGATGAGACAGACTGCTATTAATAAGCAAAGAAATAGGGCTGGCCAGTGGCATAGTGGTTAAGGCAGGCTTGGGGGGAACCTCATATGGCAGACTGCGAGGTCTGAGTCTAATGATTTGAAAAACATGACAGGTGCATGTGCATGTGTGCCCAAAATCCCAAGAGGGTAATGGAGTGTGGATATCTCCTCTAGATGGCGCTTTTCACTTCATCTCTCTTTCTCTGTCTTCTGCAAGCATACGTACCCTCTAGCGAAATTTTAAAAAAATAATAAAATAACAAAAAAATAAAGACCATAATATTTCATTTGTACTAAGAAAAAAATGACATATTTATCCTTTGATAGAGGCTAAAGACCAGCAAAGTAAACAGGGAGGTATTCCAAAGGCGGGTATGTCTTTGCTGTGACAGAAGAGTTTACCCAGAACAAAGCTCAGAGGATTTTAGAGGCACTCCCTTACTGACTTCATCTGTGGGCACCATTAGTTTCCAAATGTTGTCATTACAGGCAAGTGATGTGTGCGTTCATCTTTTATTAATCACTTACTTGAACATTCAAACAAAGGCCAGCATTTCACCAAGGAAACAGCGTAATCTCAAGAAGTTGGTACATAATTATAGTTGATGCAGTGTTCCACAATGGGGCCTTGATCTTATCTACCTAGGACTAAGACTGTCTAATCAGTATCCTGAGAACCAAGTGAGTGCTTTTTCTCTGTGTTCTTGACCTAGCCTGGATTATGGGAGAGGCAGGAAGAGCCACTGAGTAATAAGGACAAGGAAGACTCCTAGAACACACATTCTCCATTTGGGGATCAAAGGATCACAAAACAAGCCTCAAAACTACTGTAAACATGCATTTATGCAAACAACAAAAATTGCTTATTGTGAGACATTTGTTTAGATTCATTGTAGTGTGTTTTTTTGTTTGTTTTTTGTTTTTTTGGAGAGGTTTTTGCTATAGCCATGTACGCTCGCCAGAAAGAGAAAAACAGAGAGACAGAAAGTGAGAAATCACCCCCCTCCCGGGGGGGATGGCCACACCGCAATTCCTTCTCCTCCATTCTCCTCTCGGGATCTTGGGCATGCACACACATGCCTGCCATGATTTTAAGTCACCAGGTCCAGGACTTGAACCACAGTCAACTACATGGGAGTCCAGCGACGTAGTCATTATACCATCTGCTGGTCCCAAGAATCACTGTAGTTTTGAAAAATCAGAAAAAGTCCCTGACATCACAAAGCTCCTCATCTACTGGGGAAAGCATACAAGTGCTTGTAGACCTCCTTAAGGTCCTTGGTTGAGGCCCAGGTTGTGAATTCTGAGTCTTATTAGGGCTCTCTAACTTACCTTTCCTGATCCAGCTCTTTTCCTCTGACAATAGCCATTAGCTCCACGTCCTCCCACTATGGTGCAAAGCAACATGAGATGAATATGAATCTGTCTCTATGGGGACCAAGTTCTTGCTTCTGGACACAATGACCTATGACCATTAAGTGGCTCTTGGTGACTGCATTACATGGCAGTGATAAGCCTGAGGTGCTGGCAGTTGTCCCTTGGCCCAGTGCCTGGCTAATTCTGTTACAGAGATGGCAGCCACCATGTGCCTGAGCCCTAAACTCGTTTGCATGTCACACACACCAGGTTGTTATGGTGGGCTCCAGCATTGCTGAAGGGCTGGTGCCCTGATCTGAATACTGGATAACAACCCAGTTGTAGAAAGAGAGAAATATATAAGAAACAAAAAGTGAAAAGGGAGACCTTCTCCAAAGGACAATGAAGCTTATCCAATAGGATAAAGTGCTTTTTCTCTTCTCTTGCAACTGAGCATACAAGTGTGTGTGTTGGAAAGATGTATTCTTAGCCTTTGAAGACATGAATAAATAATGACTTAAGCTCTGGAAGCTTCATTGCAGCTCTGGCTTTTTCCCAACTAGATTCAAAAGCAGTTTATACTGATCAGAAATTTAAAATATGTGTTGACTAAGTAAACATCAGCATAATTCCCATAATCATCTCACCATTGTCCTAAATGTCAACTTTCCCATCTACAATTAATCAAGCACCACTACAAACAGCTCTTCTGTGCCCAGCCCTGGTTCCCTTCATCTCTGTTATCATCACGATTCCCCTCTTCCTGTGTGCTGAGAGTGTTGCAAGGCTTGGGTCACCATGCAAGTCATAGAAAGAAATACTCATCGGTGAACAAATTTTGTCAGGCTCCACTATGTGCAACACACTATTCCAGGTGCTTCAAGAGGTCTGATATGATGTCCTTCCCCACAATACAAGATTATTTTAAATGAAAAGTGATAAATACAAAAAAAATAAAGAAATAAAAAAGAGAAAAGAATGATTATAATCCAACAATATGAAAAAATAATTTGCATTATTTAGTTAATCACCTAATATGAGACAGAGATTAAAAACCCATAAGGGGGATAAATTCCTATGGTGTGCAAAGGATTTCAAAGGAAAGGAGAAAATTAAATTGGGCCTTGGGAAATTATAGAATTTGGATAGGTCAGGAGCAGAGGGAGAGAGGTTTATTCTTGGTGAGCTGGTAGAAAAAATGGAAGGTATGTCTGGAGAAGAGTGAGCAAACCAGTTTGGCTAGTGCAAAGACTTTATTTTCCACCTTCAGAGGAACTAAAGCTGCAAGGACAGGGTGTGCTTAGTAGAGCTATGTAAACAAGGTCATCGAATTTTCATTATAGCATTGGTTTTGATGTAGAGGAGAGCACACCTAATAGGGCATTCTAGAAGCTATCCTCTTCTATTCTACCAGGTTTATTAGACATAGCGAGACAAAAAATACATAGCACAATCTTTTTCTTCTTTGTGTCCAAAAAACTATTTCATGCTTAAGTGGAATGGGTAAAAGAATCAAGTAATCCAACTTCCTGCAATTAGAGTGGTCTCAAAAACAGGTAGAGTTTAAGGCAGTGTTCAAAGACTGAGAAGCTGGAGGATATAGGTAGACAGAAGTAATTTAGAGCATAGAGAAATATTAGAAGTAAAAATGAGTTAACAGACTGTGAAGTTGAGAACTGAACAGATGTGTAACTGCAAAGAAAATGCCTTTTGCTTTCCTGTTTAGTTTTTTGTTTCATTTTGTTTTTGTTTTTGTTTTAACTTGAGAAGAAACCACGCCATCTGAGTAACAGACTGAAAGCTCAGCAAAAATAAACAGAGTTTAGTTAATGTTTTCTATAAGAGTCATCTATGATAACAACACACTTTTTTTTTTAACAACACATTTCTAATCTCATGCCACATCTCAAAAGGAAAACACCTGGTTAGGTCCCATACTAGTTAGGAAGAAATAGGGAGTGTGCTTTTCTGATAGTGACTCATAAAACAAAGGTTAAATCTTACCAAAGGCACTAATCTGAAAAAGCCTTCAAAATCATTTTTCGTGCCCAGCATGGAGAATTCATCGACACGTGCTTCTCCTAAGAGCAAAACTCAGGGTCTAAGTTCACACAGTGAGTAATGGCTCAATCCCCTGAAGAGTAAAGGAAGAGGAGGGTGGTAATAGACACTAGAATGAGGAGAATATGTCTAGAATCGTTTTAACACTGGAGGAAATAAATGGGTATGACAGACCTTGTTCTGTGGCCATTTCGGACATGCCTGGGACCTTATCCCATACGTAGGGGCTCCCTGACAGCAGGACTGCCTGCTTCTCCAGGCCAGCATAAACCAATCTCCTCTATCCCAAACAAAATCTTCCTAGTACAGCATCCTTGGCTTCACATGGTCACACAGGTAGGACTACCACTGCAGAAAGCAGGGGCGCTCAGCCTGCACAAATTTCAGGGTATGCAAGCACCTAGCATGGTGTTTTTTTTTTTTTTTAAGAGAGGTTTTTTTTATAGGGTGGGTGCACTCTCTGGAGAGACAGAGAGAGAGAGAGAAAGCAAGAAATTACCTCCCAGAGAGGGTAGCCATGCCAATCCCTTCTCCTCCATTTTTCTCTCAGGATTTTGGGCACACACACACACACCCTGCATAAGTTTTAAGCTGCTGCGTCTGGGATTCAAATCACAGCCAATTATGTCAGAGTCCAGTGATGTAACCATTACACCATCTCTCACCCATAATTTCATCTCTTCCTAAGGGAATTCTCTGATGCCATCCTCATCCCAACTCTCTGCCTGAAAAAGCCATTTCCTTTTGATATACACACTGATAGGCCTCCACACTCTTCCCTCGTGGTACTTTTCCCAGTTGCAATGACAATACGCACTGCACGACAAGAACTCGACTCCCACAAGCCTGCAAACTCCATGAGGGCAGAAGCTGTGCCCGGATACCCTCTACTTTATACCCCAGCACAGGGCACTGTCGTTGCATAAGCACTAAAAACACATTTGTTAAGTGAATCAGTTCTCAACCTGGTGAACACATTCTGATTTGTAGACTGATTTGTATTAACATGCTTTTAAATTATTTTAAGTGTCTTTGTAAAATCTTTACTAGTAAGCTATCATTTTACCAGTGGTTGATAAGATGGGTGTTTTAGGAAACTTTTCACGACATCAATAACTGGACTTGCCATTAGATGGCTTTACTGGAAGAAGGCAGTGAGACATCCAGACCATGGTCAAGGATCCATCGGTGAATCTTATTTCTCATGGATCTCATCTGAGTTCCAACACATCTTTAGTCATTTCACCATTTTCCCAAATATAACAGTTTAATACAGCAATCTTACACAACATATACAGAATAAAGTCTAGGTATAGCAAAACTTTAGCTAGGTGTTGCTTAGAAACTCTCAATACTTCTGTCATTTCCTCATTTTCTCTTCAAAGCAAAGGAAAAAAAAAGCAAACAACAACAACAACAACAAAAGCCTAAAAACCTCTTAGCTCTTTCCTCTCACCTTCCTTAATGTCAAAATGTAATATAAATGATTTATTCTCAAGAACTACAGTCTTGAATGAAATTTTAGTGAACTCCAAACCTAATTCAGCATTAGATTCCCCAATGGTTGCATTTTTAATTTAAGTTTATTTATTTTTTCCATGAATGAAAGAGAGAGAGATAGCACCCCCAAACCAAGATCTTGACACTATGATCCAACTCCAGCTTTCAGTCAGTCATTCTCAGATGGTGGGCAAGCAAGTGCCTGACATACTTAGGGAGGTCTCTGGACTTGAACTGAGAACCTTCCATGTAGGATTGCCTTGCAAAGCATTGTGTTCTACTGCATATACCACAAACAGCCTCCCACTCCTAGTGGTTTCTTATCCATCATGACTGATTTTTCTCAGTCACACATAGCTTATTTGCCTATTTGACAACAGAAAAAAGATTAGAGAAGGTTTGAAAAATGTGGGTAAAATGAGTCAGAAAGAATAACTGGTCTTTGCTGGTGGCTAGAAAATATCTTGCAGTACTCTGGCTTTCCTGTCCTTTCCATATTGATGCAAAAACAGAAATAATAAAAATAAAAATGTTAATTATGAATTATAATTACTATTAAAAATGTATGGTGAGTACGATTGCTGTCTTATACATATATTAAGCATTTCAATTCTTGCAAATTCCCTGAAGTACTTTCTGCACTCCCATACAACATACCACAAACTAAGGCATAACGGAATAAATATACCCAGCAATACACAAAACAAGAATATAGAAGATCTATATTTTTAAAAATTAGAACACCACTGAAAGTAATTGAAAGAAAGTAATTGAAAGTAATGAAAAGAAACCTGAACATACCCTACTCTTAACATGTGAAGATTCAATATCATGGAGATATATTAAATTATACTTTTAACAGGATCTTAACGAAAACAAAAATTCTGCTTCAAGCCACACAAGATTATTCCAGAAATAATAGCCAAGAATTTCTGAGAAAGAGATGAATGAAGAAGAGCTAGTTTACTACATATTCAAGCATATTACAAAATAACTAAAAGGCTGTGGTTATGGCATGTGGTTATGCCAAGACAGTGAAACAGAGCAGAAAGTCTAGAAATAAGTGAATTCAGGAATTCAATATATGACTAAAAAGTAGCACCCTATATCAGTGAAGAAAAATATTACTCAATAGATAGCATTAAGACAATTTAATCATCTTAAGAAAATAAAATGTATTAATGATACCTTACATAAGGAAAAATTCTACAAGGGTAAAACATATTAAATGTAAAAATAAAAGCTTGAAACTACTAAAAGAAAATACAAGAGAACTTTTAATGATATCAGAGTAAAGAATGCTGTTGCTAATCTCATGTGTTATTTTTTTCGATTAATAAACTATGTCTCCTTTAAAAAAAAAGAATGCCTTTTCATTAGCAAGACAAGATTCTCGAAGTTAGTGAATGTTTTTTAATAAAATCAGCAAAAATGTCTTCATGGTTTTTAATAGTGGTAAAAGCCACTATTTTTAAAGTAAAAAGAAATTAAAACATGGAAGATAACGGTGGATGCAAATGGAAAGAGGTGTCTGAAATTCTTACGTGATGATGGAATGGTTCTGTGTGTTGATCGTGCCTACACAAATCTCCATGTGAAATAAAACCACATAGAACTTCGCAGACACATACACACACACATACAAGTTGAAAAACTAGTGAACACGGAGTAAGGGTGGTAGACTCCTAACAGCAATGTGCAAATGTCACTTCCCCTTTATGATACTGTGCTACTGTTTCATGAGAGGCTACCACTGTGGGGTTGCTAGGGGGAGGCTACAAACAACTCTACTATTTTTGCAATTTCCTGTAAGTCTATCATTATTTTGAAATGAAAGTGTATCATTATTTTGACTCTAATTTTAATAAAATTAGAACCAAGAAAAAGTAAAATAAAAACACTGGGAGGGAATGGTGCAGGGGTCCAGGTTCATGTCTGAAGACTGCCTCAAGTCTGCCAGGGCATGTATGTGCCCGGGATCTGGGGGCTGGCTGAGGTTTACAGTGAATCGTGACACCAAGACACTGTTGGAAGTTCTTTCTCTCAATCATGGAAGAAATAAATAAACTTATTAAAAAAAAACAAAACTGAGACTAGGGGGCTGTCTCACTGCTCATATCATGAATAAAGAGCTCATTTCTCAGGCCCAGCAGATGGCATAATGGTTACACCATGGGACCATGAGGTCAACTGCAGTTTGAATGCCAGACCTGGCAGCTTAAAACTCAGGCCGGGCGTGTGTGCATGCATGTCCAAAATCCTGAGAGGAGACTGGAGGAGAAGATTGTGGTGTGGCCATCTCCCTGGGGGGGTCATTTCTCACTTTCTGTCTTTGTCTTTCTCTATGTTTCTGGCAAGCACACATGACCTATAGCAAAAAATTCTCTCTCAAAAAAGCACTCATTTCCCGAGAGGTACAGGGCTCTTACAAGCCAACATGAAAAGGGCCAAAAACAAAACTCCAAAAAAAATGATACAGACTCTCCACAGGATGGATCTAAACATATGATATAATGATAAACATTCAATGCATGAGTCACACAAATTATAGCAATATGGCATTTTTTACTTGATTGGCAAAAAAATATAGAGTTAACACAAATTATAGCAATATGGCATTTTTTACTAGATTGGCAAAAAATACAGAGTTAAAACAAGCATTATCATAAACTGTTGATGAGAGAGTAAGTTAACACACAACTATGGAGGATGTTATCTGTCAAAATTAGAAGAGTTTGACTCAGTAAATTCCCTTTCATGAGATTTAGCCTATAATTAATTTGCACATATGCAGGATCATACGTATGGAAGATTATTCATTACAACATTGTTATCATAGTAAAAAAAATAGGAAGTGCTATAACCACAAATGACTAGTTAATGAAACTGTAGTACATCCGTGCTCGAAATAAAAGGGAGAAAATACTATGTGGCCACATATGTTGATCTCTGAGATTCATGGTAAACGGAGAAAGCAAGGAGCAGGACCGTCTGTATGTCATGCAACAATGTATGTAGAACTCGCATTCAGAGTTCATCATTTTTTTGGTTGACTAGTTACTGTTATGGAGTATACCACTATGTAAGCTGGTCGACTGATTTATTAGTTAGGTATTAGTGGCAATCTGGTATAGAATAAAACATCTATAAAAGAACAAACATTAAACTAAGACTGTCTCAGAAGAGAATAGGTAGGAGGGAGGTTTCCTATATATACTCTTCAATACATTTTTAATTTTTAATCATTCAAATGCAACACTTTTAAAAACAATTATTTTAATTAACAATATAGAGTCATTTGGCCAAAGAGTATAGTTCATGAATGTGCATCTATTTAGCAACAAATAACCTAATCAATAAGGAAATTCTTTTCACTCTCAGGGGAGATTAAAATTTCTCCCATTAGGAATCCAGTTCAAGCTAGTCTCTAAAATGTGCACATTGATGCATTTTAACAAAAATATTTAGCCCTACCTTAAAAGCACCCATCTCTCGATAAAATTTTTCCAAAATTATTTTTATGACCTTTGCATAGTAATTGGAGCAGGATAATTTTTAAGTTACATTTAAACATAAAATCTAAGAAAGGCTTCTTTCCTAAAAAGATGTTAAGCTAAGTAAAATTCTCGTCTGCTTTTCAGAGTAAGAAGTACATGTTTATTCAATGCAGATGTGACTTTGTGACTTTTGCTTAAAGAAAAATTGTCACAGAGACCATTTGAAAAAGGAGAAAGTTACAATTTGTCTTTGTTTAAAGGAATAGTAAACATGGAAGAAATCTGGCTGCCACTCAGACTTCAAAGAAGAGAAAAATCAAAGGGAGAACAATGGAAATATTAATAAAAAAAATGGAGTGGCATAAAAAGCCTTCCAGTGAGTGCAATAAAATTAAAAGCAAATTATCAAGATTTGGCAAAAGGAAAAGAATCTCCATACAGCGAAAGCCTATTTGAACACATAGCCCTGGCCACTGCCTTCCACACCTGTCCCTTGGTTAGTGACCACTACATTGTCCTGGAGAAGGCTGCTGCTTTCCTGTGCACATCGTAATTTGGTCACAGACACTAGCATTTTCTCTCAACTTCCCACATGGTTGAGTAAAGATGTTAACAGTTAATCAAGACTCCTAACTGAAGATTTTCAGGTAATAATAGGAGAGCAGTAGAAACATACTCTGAACTTCTGGACAGTGTTGACTCTCTGGGATCCATGGGACTCCATTTGAATAGCATGCCAAGAAAAGGAAGATTACTCAGTTTCCAGATTTTGTTCTCCTCCTTCAAAGAGGAGAGGCTCCATAGTCTAATCCAGTAGTCACGTGCCTAAGGAGACAAGCCTGTGTGTTGTGGGGAGGGCATGGGTCTGTCATCTTTGCCTGAATCTCTTCTGGGGATAAGGATATCACACCACCTTGGTCACCCAGAAGCCCCTGGCCAACAGAAGTAGCTGCCTGAGCATGCCTCGAAGCTTGAGGTTGCTGAAGATGAGGACGAAGGGATGAACAGATATGCATAGGTAGATTATAATTTGCCATGGCCAGTACCACTCACTCTGCGAGGAGATAAAGCCTGTAGCATCAATGATCAGGGACACAAAGGACAGGGCATAAAGAATGAGAAAGGAGATGAGGGACTTCAGAGCTCTGGTGTGAGCCTGGGTGCTGGGGTCCTGCAGGCTAGGGGAATTGTGCTGCATTTTCTTTGTATGCTTCCTCAGAGAATTGATCAACAGGACAATGGAGACCAGGAAGATAGAGCAAGGAATTGACAAAGTGATGAGTTTCAAGGGCAGGAAATAGTGGATCTCTAGCCTTCTGATCCAGTTCTTATAGGTCACGTTCTGAGAAGTTTTTCTGGTTAAGAATCCCTGGTACACAGCATGGTTCCCCCAAAAAAACAGCAGGGTTGCAATGAAGGAGATCAGGACTGAGCCCAGAAGCAGCCGGGGCACCCACCCTGAAAGCCTCCACCTCAGCCAGAGGAAGGTGGGGTGTGTGAAGTTCGCGATCTTCATGCAGAACAGCACGCTGAGCCAGGTGCCAAACCAGAAAGTGGCTGTATTCAGGAAGTCCCAGTGGAGACCAACGAACTGTCGGGCAAGACCCTTAGAATATTCCACTAGGTGGAAGAAATGGTAGAAGTTGCCCACCAACCCTACCCACTGCAGGCAGAAACGGGATGCTCCCAGGCTCACAAGGATCATGTCCGAGGGGAGTAGCCTACCATACCGCAGCCACTCCCTGCTCAGTACCAGCACAATGAAGCCATTTGCCAGGATCCCCAGGAGACACAGCAGGATAAAGAGCACCATGAAGAAGACTGTCAGTGCTAGTCGCATTTCCTCCTCCAGTCACCACCAGGGCACCTTGGTCCCTGGTCTCTTCCCTTCCCCCACCCACGGCCCCTCTTTTGACCCTTCCTGGAGGTGTAAGAAGAGCAGTCAGGCTCTGTTTCTAAATCAGAGTTTAGAGGAACAGAAGGCCAGATTAGGGAGGAAAGGTTTGCTGTAGGCTCAGAGAGGATGCAAATTTCCCCTGGGCTCACTTACCACTAGGCCTACCAACTACCTCTGATTTGCCTTTTCTGGTTTTGCCTGTATGCTGCTGTGGTTAGCCTCAATGTAGAGGATTCCTCAGGGTCTCTGTGACTGAGTTACACCCTTTCTTAGTCATCTCTGGGCTACATGAACACTCCTCTTCCCATCAGATCATTTTTAAGGTTTTAAGCACATAGACAAGTAAAAGGAGAGATCCAAGAGAAATAGTCGCACCCAAGAAATCTCTCTCAGGTGAGCTTTCTTATTGTACATCACTCTCACCTATGAACAGACATTCCTTCAAAGTCAAATCCCAGTAGCAACAAGTTTCTATCACACATAATGGACCACACAATTCAAATTCTCCCCCAGAGGCTTGACAAACTCCTTGGCCCATATATGTGCATATCCTAAATCTGTACAAGATGAAGAAATGGAGCAGAAGGAATGACAGTATGACCACACTCAATTGGGGCAGTGCTTTCTCTCTCTCTCTTCCTCTTTTTCTTGCTCTCTAGAAAATGTGCATGCCCTCTAGCAAATTTTTAAAAAAGGGGGCAGGGGGGATTAAATGCCTTGGTATACCTTCTCTTTCAAATCTCTGCTTACTTCCTTCATGGACCCTGAGGTATAAATGATTAATAATGGTTTGAACTGGCTTTGAGTTTCCAATGAAAGAATTAATTTTCTGCAGTTGAGGGACCTTCAGGAGCAAGACAGAGGATCCCTACTTCTTGCTGGCTGTCAATTGGAGCCATTCTCAGGTCCTAGAGGACTCCTGCAGTATCTGCCAAGTGAGTCGTTTCCACATGGTGGCTTACTTTATGGAGCCAGCTAAGAATATGTGGAGGGTGTGCTAGCAAGTCTGCTAGCAAGGTGGAGTCTTGAATAACAACACAATCACAGGAACAGCATCCTATCGCCTTTGCCATAAACTATTGGCTAAAAGAAAGTCACAGATACCATCAGCACAAGAGAGAGAGTTACACAAAGGCCCCATACCAGGGTTGGGGAGCATGGTGGGCTACCTTGTTGTCTATCTGTCACACTGAGATATAACCTACAAGGTGCTCCAACACCAACATTGAAAAGAGAGCTCTATGAGACCATGGGGAAAAGTACAAGATCTTTTTTAACATATCCATCACCTCACATAGTTTCTATTTTCCATTTTTCTGTATGCCAAGAGCATTTAAGATTTACCTTGTTAGTTCATTTCAAGAATACAATATAATATTAATTATATTCCGGTTAATACATATTACATCTCCAGAATGTATTCACTTACCATAACAGGAACCTCACACTTGTTGATCAACATCTCTCTATCTCTGTCTCCTTAAAGCCCTGCCAGCCACCATTCTACTCTCTGTATCTGTAAGCTTAAATATTTTATGTTCCATATATTATTGAGATCATGTAGCATTTGTCTTTCTCTATCTGGAATAGAGAAAGGCACATATTGTTGCATATGACAAAGTCTCCTTTTTTAAAGGCTGAATAATAGTTCATTGTGTATGTACATAACACATTTTCTCTTTTTTTTATGTTATTTTTGCTATTGGGCACATGTGCTAACCAGAGAGACAGAAAGCAAGAAATTATCCCCCAGGGGGATGGCCACACCACATTCCTTTCTCTTCTATTCTCCTCTCGGGATTTTAAGCACACACACACACACACACACACACACACACACACAGACACACACTCCGAGCATGAGTTTTAAACTATAGTTTTATGGTATTTTCATATCTTGGTTACTGTAAATAACTTCTTTTTTTTTTTTTTTTTTAGATTTTTTGCCATTAGAGCATGTGTGCTCACCAAAAAGAGATAGAGAGAGAGGGAAAGCGAGAAATCACCTTCCAGGAAGGATGGCCATGCCACAATCCCTTCTCCTGCATTCTCCTCTAGTGATTTTGGGCATGTATGCACATGCATACAATATGTTTTTCAAATCACCAGGTATGGGACCCAAACCATGGAATTGGCCATGTGGAATCCAGTGCCTTAACCACTACACCATCTGCACATGAATAATGTCTAAGTGAAAATGGGTGTATAGATATCTCTTTGACATACTGCCTTCTTTTTCTTTTGATATATACTTAGGGATTGGATTTCTGAATCATAAGGAAGTTCTATTTTTTTTTTTTTTTGAGGAACTTCCATACTGTTTCCCATAGCAATCGTACCAATTTACATTACCACTAACGGTGAACACGAGTTCTTTTTCTCCTCACCAACATCTGTTATTTCTTTTCTTATTTGATAATAGCCCTTCTAATGGGTGTGAGGTGATAGTTCATTGTGGTTTCTCTTTGCATTTCCTTGATGATTAGTGATGCTGAACATGTTTTCAAATACCTGTTGGCCATTTGTATTTCTTCTTTTAAGAAGTGTCTATTCAGCTTCTTTGCCCAGTTTTAAATTGAGTTGTTTGTGGGTTTATTTTTAATAAGCTAAGTTCCTTACATATTTTGGATATTAATCCCTTATTATCTATGTGGTTCATAAATTTTTTTTTTCCTAATCTATAGGTTGCCTTTCACCTCTGCTAATTGTTTCCATTACTATGTGAAGGCTTTTCAGTTTGATGCAATCCCATTTTCTAATTTTGTTTCTCTTGTTTATGCTTTTGGTGTTCTAAAAATCATTGTCCAAATCAATGTCAAGATTTTTTTCCTTATGTTTCCTTCTAATGGTTTTATGATTTCAGGTATTGCAGTTTTAAAATCCATTTTGAGTTGATTTTTATACATGTGTAAGATAAGAGTCCAATTTTATTCATCTGCATGTGGATATATAGTTTCCCCAACACCACTAATTAAAAGCACTATCCGATCCCCATTGTGTGTTCTTGGCACCTTTGTTGAAAATCAAATGACTGTAGATGTTAAGATTTATTTCTGGGTTCTCTTTCTATTCCATTGATTTATATTTCTAGTTTTATGACAGTGCCATATTGTTTGATTACTGTGGCTTTATAATGTATTTTGAAGTCAGGAACTGTGATATCTTCAGCTTTATTCTTGCTCAGAATTATTTAGATTGGGCAGTGTTTTTGTGGTTCCACATGAACTTTAGGGGTTTTGTTGTTGTTACTTTTGAAAGATTTTTACTATAGGGCATATATACTTGCTGGAGAGACAGAGAGACAGAAAGCAAGAAATCACACCTCCTCCTCAGGAGAAATGGCCATGTCTCAATCCATTCTCCTCTTGGGATTTTGAGCATGCATGCACACACACTTGGCATGAGTTGTAAGCTGCCAGGTCCAGGACTCAAACCATAATTAACTATATGGGAGTCCAGCAACATAACATTATGCCATCTGCTGGTCCCTGGTTGCTTTTTAATTTCTGTGAGAAAAAAAATGCCATTGAGATTTTTACTGGGATTGTGATGAATCTCTAGATCACTTTGAGTAATATCAATATTTTGACAATATCAATTCTTCCAATCCATGAATATGGGATATATTTCCACTCATCTGTCTTCTTCAATTTCCTTCACCTATATTTTATTATTTTATTGTACTAGTCTTTCATCTCCTTGGTTAAGTTAATTTCTATGTATTTTATTCTTATCAATACTATTTTGCATAGAATTACTTTCTTAATTTCTTTTTCAGATAATTTGTTGCTTGTGCATAAAAATCTGACTGATTTGTTTGTTAGTTTTATATCCTACTATTCTAGTAAATTTATTTATTTAATTATAACAATTTTTTGTTGAGTCTATGGAGTTTCCTACATATCTGATCATGTTACTTCCTTTCTGTCTTGAATGAATTTTTTTTCTAATTGCTCCAGCTAGGTCTTCCAGTACTATGTTAAGAAGTAATGAGAATGGGCATCCTTGCCTTGTGCTGGATTTTAGAAGGGAGTTTTTAAGTTTTCCCCCATCAATTATGTTGTTACCTACAGCCATTTTATACAGGACTTTTATTGTGTTGAGGTAATTTCCTTCAATACCTATGTTGTTAGAAATTTTAGTCATAAATGGATACTGAACTTTCTCAAGTGATTTTGCTGACTATTGAGAGGATCATATGGGTTTTTATTCTTTATTCAGTTCATATACATTATTGCATTGATTAATTTGTGTAAATTGAACCATCCCAGCATCCTAGGGATAGATCCCACTTAATCTTGGTGTATGGTCTTTTCATATGCTGTTAAATTTAGTTGATTAGTCTTTTTTTTCCTATATGACAAGTTTTTATTTGTATTGAATTACAGAATACTACAAATAAGTATAAGATTATGATTTGAATACTATAATATAACCTAATATTTGGCAAATTACTTCATTATCCAAAGCTTTATTACATGTTTGAGGGCACACTGAAGAGATTACTTGGCATAACTTGGTAAGATAAGTATTTCTGTACATTTTTGATCATTTGTCATGTCTGTCTATTCACTTATGTGTGTATGTATGTGGACACACGTACACTCCTAGATTAAGTCTATTTGTATAAAAAGCTTAAGATTGACGTTAGACTTAATTCCTTTTAAAAATCTATTATAGGGTACAGCAGGTGGCATGGTGGTTAAGGCACTTGACTCCTACATGAGTGACCACAGTTTGAGTTCCAGCTTGAAAATCACACTAGGCACATGCCCAAAATCCTGTGAGTAGAATGGAGGAGAAGAGATTATTGCATCGCCATGCCCCAAGGAGGTAATTTCTCATTTTCCCTCTCACTTACTCCCTCTGTTTCACTCTGGCAAGCGCACATGCCCTATAGGAAAAATCTTAAAATAAAATAATCTATTATATTAAGTTACATCTGCATTCAAAGCAGAAATTTTAAAATAACCTGATCCATTTACTAAATACACATGAATTTACAAAGGAATTGGAAATAAAATAAAATTTTCTATTGAAATGTTATATTTGTGTTTAATTGGAATTTAAGTGGCACTATCAAACTATGAAAATAAATATCAGTTTTTAAGTTGTTGAGAAACTAAAGATTCTGGAAGCAATACTGTACCTTCTAAACTAAGAATGAACATTATTATAGTAGGAAAAGGTGACAGGTAATTTCCTTCTTTATTAATATGGGAATTCTCAGGAAGTAATCCAGTAGTGTCTGTACTCCTAGGCTTGGGTTCTCTGCTCTTTCATCAGAGAAAGTCTGGCTTCTCAGGGAAGGTATAGACAGTCCATCTGATTGTGATGTTTGCTGTGCAGTGGCCAGCATAGATACACTCGGTCTAAGACTTGTCAGAGACCATTTGAAACAGAAAGCCCTCTGACAAATGCATTCCAGATCCATGCTGTCAAGAATTCCTTTCTGGTTTTTTTTTTTTTTTAGAGGTTTTCACTATAGGGCATGTGCACTTGCCAGACAGACAGAGAGAGAAGACAGAGAGACAGAAAGCGAGAAATCACCCCCTGGGGGGATGGCCACGCCGCAATCCCTTCTCCTCCATTCTCCTCTCGAGATCTTGGGCATGCACGCACATGCGCCTGGCGTGAGTTTAAGCCACCGGGTGCGGGACTCAAAATGCAGTCAACTATGTGGGAGTCCAGCGACATAGCCATTACTCTAACTGCTGGTCCCTATACTATGCTCTTTGAATCTAATAATGAAATTGTTACTAAGTGACTGACAGGTGGGTAGTATATTCAGCATGGATAGTCTTGGCAAATGGATGATTCTCATCCTGGGCCAGACAGAGTAGTACAGCATGAGTTTCCATTGCATTACTCAGAACACTACACAGCTTAAAATATTTGAATGGTATATTTCTGTAATTTTCCATTTAATATTTTTAGACAATTGTTAACCACAGGTAATTGAAACCATAGAAAGTGAAACCATGAATAAGAAGGGGACTATTGTAGTTATAATTATGTTGGTGATAGCTTAACTTCTATCACATGCAAATTTCACATGTTTACCGCCTCACACACATAGTTTGTACTTTTGTCATCAGAATTTGCTTTTCTTGATCAGAAGAAGATTCCTCATGGCTCCAGAGAACTAGTGATTTCAGGGTAAAAGAGAAATGAAGATTTCCTACTGATAATTCAGCCTCCAGCCCACAAGCTTGAGTGGCAGGGAGCTCCCCTAGCCTTCTATCTCTGTCTCTATGTCTCTGTCTGTCTCTGCTTCTGTCTTCTCATTTTTTGGTAATTTTTCCTTTTTAAAATTTTTTAAGGTATTCTCTTGTTTTCAGCCCCTCCTTTTTCTTGTTAATAATCCCCTCTCCCCCTTCCACCTAGGTAGGAGAGGCAAGAGGGAGGCCATCAGAAGAAGATTCCTCATGGCTCCTGAGAACTAGTGATTTTGAATGGTTTTCTGCTTTCAAAAATAATAATAATAACTTTTTTTAGTTTTTTTTCCTCTGTTTCTTTCTTCTTGTTGTTTTTCTCTCTCTCTCTCTCATTTTCCTTCTCTTTATCTTTTATCTCATCTCTCCATTCCTATATATTCATTTACTGTGTTTCTAGACAGATCTAAGGGAACTATAGCCAAATATCCAAATACTATTAGGGTTAGCATATTCCTCAATATCTACTGAATCTGCTGCACAAAGCGATCACAATGGGACGGCAAAGAGATTCCAGATCACCTCTTTCTACTCGCTCCTGAACGTTCAGATTGAACTTCAGGAATTAGGAAGAAACACACCATCCATCACATGACTAGAAATCACTGCAGGGCCACAAGAAATATGGGAAAGCAAGAAAATACCTCTCTTTCAAGGGAAAATAATAACTCCTCTTCATCCACAGACAGTTCAATGGGAATCATGGAAATGTCTGATAAAGAATTTAGAGCATTCATAATGGTGAAGATAACAGAGATGGAAGAAAAGAGAGACAATGAACTGCAGAAGAGAAACAAGAAAGGAGCTGACGAGTTCTAGGAGGTGAGGAAATTCTTGCAAGATCTAAAAGAGGAATTACACACTTTACGAAAGAATCAAATGGAACTGTTAGAGATGAAAGCTATAATATAGGAAGTCAAAATCTCCCTTGAAAGTATTAAAAGCAGACTAGATGATACAGAAAGTAGAATCTCAGACATAGAAGAGAAAATTGCTGGCCTAGAAAAATCTTCCACAAAGACTGAGAAAATGGCCCAAAAAAGTGAGAATAATATACTAGAAATACTAGATATCATCAAATGTCCAAACATCTGGATAATTGGTCTCCCAGAAGGTGAAGAGACTCATAAAGGCATTGGTAATCTATTCCATGAAATCCTGCAAGAAAACTTTCCAAACAAGAGAGGCACTCAAAGATCTAGTCACAAGAAATACAGAGGACCCCAAATAGAATCAACCCAAGAAGATCTCCTCCAAGACTTGCTATAGCCAGATTGACCAAAACCACAGACAAAGGCAAGATACTAAGATTAGCAAGAGAAAAACATCAAGTTACCTATAAAGGATATCCCATAAGGATAACACCAGACCTCTCAGAAACAATGCGAGCGAGGAAAGAATGGGAAAATATATTCAAAGTGTTAAGGGAAAAGTAATTTCAACCAAGAATACTGTACCCGGCAAGATTATCCTTCACGTGGGAAGAAAAGACAAGAACATTCTCAGATAAACAAAACCTGAAAGAATTTACCAGCACCAGACCAGATCTCCAAAAAGTTCTCAAGGGAGTGTTATGTCAGGAAAATTAGATACAGTCACACAGAATAAGCATTCAAAAACTAAGAAAATGGCCAACTTAATCATAGGGGCAAGTCTGGAGTTGAATATTATATCCCAGAATTTAATCGGGAAAATCGAACGACAACAGAAGATAAAGTACATGAGACTGAATTCATGAAATAGAATTTTATGACTTTTGACTAAAACATTGCTGATTTTCTTCTAGGCTTTGTTGTCCAGTTTTAAGAATTTGTGTCCTGTCTTGAGCTGTCAATAAGTTCATGTACCTACCATTTGAGCAGAATCCTAACCTGTTTCCTGGCTTTAAGTTTTAAGCAAAGTTCCTTAGC
The DNA here is from genome assembly GCF_000334495.1 of Tupaia belangeri chinensis. Lineage (NCBI taxonomy): Eukaryota > Metazoa > Chordata > Mammalia > Scandentia > Tupaiidae > Tupaia > Tupaia belangeri. The sequence goes on from NW_006160158.1 coordinate 612,865, forward strand.
ATTTCTTTTATTTAAGTTAAAACTGCTTTTCTTGAAATTACCAAGTGAACTTGCTATTGAAAGTAGTTAGATTGTTTAAGAAATTGTGTGATCAATACAATGTGGGGGAAAAGTAATGGAAGACAACTGTAGACACCAGAGGTAGTGTGAGAAGAGGGTGGGAAAGGACAGAGGATCAGAAATAAGGAGATATATATATATAACTAGAAATGGAAAACTTTTGACAATAGCGTGTATGATTAAGCCACTATGCAGTATATTCTGGATGGGAAATCACATTTTGTATGCTGTGACGATGCTTAGGGGATGAATGTAAATTAAGTTTAAAAAAAGTTTCAGAAAAAATGTTTCAGAAGTAAATTACAGGACACTTGAGACTAGATTCTAACTTTGTCCATATTTTTTGTTTAACTTATTTTGGGAATCAATAAAACATGGAAAAAAGTTTAGTATGGCAGAGGGGGGAAAAAAAAAAGTAAAAGTATGCTTAGTTGAAAAAAAAAAAAAAAAAAACAGAGAAGCTATTTGCTGATCAGTTACAGAGTAATATCTTTGGCTTGACTGACATGCACAGTATTTGTGCTGGGAAAAGAAATGTTGTACACTGTAAAGACGTGATTAAATGTAAATAATTTAATTTATAAAATGTAAAATAAAACTGTTTAAAAGGGGAAAAAAGAATTTGCTTTTCCTTTTTAATACTACGTAGTCATTAACAAATCTTTGTCTTTTGACTTTTAAATGTGGATAAAAATGTCCACACTCTATTATAGTTGTTATATAATTCTATATATCTATGTATTTACCCTTATTACTAATATTTGTTTTCATGTGCTTTTGCATTGCTGTTTAGCATGTTTTTATTTCAATTTGAAGAACTCCCCTAAGAATTTCTTGTATGGCAGGTCTAGTGGTGATGAACTCCCTTTGTTCTTATTTGTCTGAGAAAGACAGTATTACTCCTTTTTTATTCACAAGGATAATTTTGTGGGATATGGTATCCTTGGCTGGTAGTTTTTTCTTTCAGTATTTTGAATATATCACACTACTCTCTCCTGTCCTGAGGGTTTTTTCCTAAAAATCCCATAAGTAGCTTTATACAAGTTTCTTCATGTGTGATAAGTAGATTTGCTGTGGCTGCTTTCAAAATTTTCCTGTCTTGAACTTTGGTGATTTGATTATACATTTCAGTGTAGTCTTCTTTAAGATGAACCTTTTTGGTTCTTTAAGGTTCAGAAATCTAGGTGTTTATTTCTCTCCCAGATTTTAAACATTTTCAGCCATTGACTCCTTCAATAAACTTTCTGCTCCTTCTTTTCTCTATTTTTTTACTGTGAATCCCATGATATGTATGTTTGTTTGACTGATGACACTTCATAAATCCCACAGATGTTCTTCATCCTCTTCTATCCATTGTTTTCCTCTTCTGGCAATATGATTTCAAATAACCCGCCTTCAGATTTGTAGATGTTTTTCCTAGTGCATACAGTTTGCTGCAAAGGCTCTCTATTGCATTTCTCACTTCACACCACAACCCTTTCTCCTCCATCTCTTTCCTTTTGGGGTTCTGGGCATACACACACACACATGCCTAGTATGTTTCTCAAACTTCCAGGTATGGGATTGAAGCTGTGTAGTCAGCCATATGGGACCCAGCTGCCCTAACTACCAGGACATGGAGCCAGCTCCTTGTACTATTTAACTTTGAAATTTCTGTGTGGATCGCTTCTATGATGTCCATCTTTTGTTGAAGTTATTTATTTCTTTACTTGTTTGTTTTAATTGCCAGGGAGTGCATACACTCACTAGAAAGAGACAGTACCCCCCCCCAATGGGGTGTAGTCATGCCACAATCATTTTTCCTCCATAGTTCTCCATTCATCAGGATTTGGGGCATACACACACATGCCTAGCATGTTTTTCAAGCTACCAGGACTGGGATTCAAACATCAATTGACCATGTGGGACTTGGTAACTTGATGCTCAGCACTTTTCTTTCATTCTTTCACTTTCTCTCTCCTCTCTCTCTCTCTCTTTCTCTTTTTAATTACCAGCGAGTGGGGACCAGCAGGTGGCATAGTGGTTAAGGTGTTGGACTCCAGTCTGGCTTACTACAGTTCAAGTCCCAAACCTGCAGTTTGCTTTGTCACTTTCCCTTTGTCTCTCTCTCTCTCTGTCTCTCTCTGGTCAAATTAAAAATAATAACAACTAAAATAAAATAAATAAATAATTCTTTTTAAAGAGGTTACCAGAGAGTTAATTAACTTGCCAGAAAAAGGGAGGAGAAAAAACCCTAATCAGATACGGTCATGTTGCAATGCCTTCTCCTCTGTTTCTCCATCTTGTCAGGATTTGGGGCATGCACACACATAAACATATATGTTTTTTCAGGCCACTGGGACCAGGATTCAAACTATGATTGGCCATGCGGGGTATGGCTCCCTTGACCGGTAGGCTACATGGTTGGCCCACTGGCCCTGAATTTCTTGCTTTATTCTTGTATTGTTTTCCTGTTCATGTATTGTTTTCATTGCATTATCTGTCTGTATTTTCTTGTAGCTCATTAAGCTTCTTTTTGATACTTGTTCTAGATTCTTCATCAAACAAGTTGTTTGGGGTCTCCTATGGAAAATTTACTATGTTCCTTTGATGCTGTTATTTCCTTTACTTCCTTTATTTTTTCATGTTCCTTACAGTCTCATGTTGATGTGTACACATTTGAAGAAGTAGTCATATTTTCCAGACTCTGCAAACTGACTTCAATGGGGAAAGACCTTCACATATGGATGGATGTGAAAGCTTTCCTTGAGTTTGATGCAGAAGCTCCACTTCTGGGGGTGGAAACAGTAGTGGTTCCAGCCCCAGGAGACTGTGGCAGCTCTAGCCCAGGGAAGGTAGAATGGAGAAAAATCACAAGGAATGGACTCTGGGCAAGTCTCACTCACGAGCTGGGGTCAATATTGATGAAGACTACAGTGATACTTGGTGGAAAAAACTGCAGATGTTGGTGCTGGTGGTAAGGGCTTTTGAGTCCTCATTGGTAAAGGCTTCTGGGTTCCTCCTACTCTTCTTTTCCCCCAGCTCAGGGAAGTTGCAGCTAAGGGTATCCTGTTTGGGATGTAGCTATGCTGAGACAGGATAGGAGGCCAGCTGAAGGCCATCAGGGAGAGACATGTATACAAGGATATCTTTTTTTTTTGGAGAGATTTTCACTGTAGGGCGCGTGTGCTAGCCAGACAGACAGAGAGAGACATAGAGACAGAAAGCGAGAAATCACCCCCCAGGGGGGATGGTCACGCCGCAATCCCTTCTCCTCCATTCTCCTCTCGGGATCTTGCGCACGCACGCACACGCGCCCGGCGTGAGTTTTAAGCCACCGGGTCCGGGACACGAACCGCAGTCGACTACGTGGGAGTCCAGCGACATAGCCATTACGCTAACTGCTGGTTCCCCTACAAGGATATCTTGAGATCTCACTAATAGGGCAGAAGAGAGAAGCTGACACAGGCAAAACGCTTTTTATACTTCACACTGTGGCCAACCTTTGTGTATGTATGCTCCACTGGGTGGTGGCAGCTTCTTCTCTCTCTGTACTCAAGACCTCACCTAGAGCTGTTTTCATTCAAGGATAGTGGTTAAATTATGTTTATGGGGTTGAGATTCGCTAGTCTATCTTCTTGTTCTAAAAATATTTTCTCAAAAGTACCAGTAGCGCAAAGACCTTGCAAGGCTGAGAGCTCTATGGTCAGATCTTTGGCGAGCTTGAAAACATACCAGAGAAGTGCTTGCCCATTCAGGATCCTGAAGAGCTGGAAGACTAAGGAAAGGGAATCATGGCATCATGAGATCCTATTGAAGGTTCTTCTCGCTTTCTATTTTCCTTTGTCTCTTACATGAATGTGCATACATTCTCATTAAAAAAAAAAAAAAATTAACTGGGAGCCAGAAGGTAGGATAGTGGGTGGGTACTGGACTCCCATGTAGTTGACCACAGTTCAAGTCCCGGATCTGGCAGTTTGAAACTCACAATGGGCATGTGTGTCCAAAATTCTAAGAGGAGAAAAGAGGTGAAGGGATTGTGGCATGGCCATCCCCTGGGGTGGGGTGGGTGGGGGGATTTCTTGCTTTCTGTCTCTCTTCATTTCTTCATTTCTCTGACAAGTAAGTACACGTACTCTATAGCAAAAATCTCTCTCAAAAAAATCTAATTAACTAAGACAGCTAGTCGTATAAATAATGTGAAAATTGTTACCACCATAGCATGAATGTAAGTTGTATTAAAATTAACAATCCAAAATCAAAAGAAGCTCCCATTGCATTTTTCTCTCTTAGATATATGTTTATTATACTGTTTTCACTCATTGATTCATTTGGTCAACAAATATTTTTTAAGTACTTCTATTTTCTGAGCACGATTATAGTCTCTAGAGACACGACAGTCAGCCAAACAGGCAAGGTCCCTGCTTTGTGGACCTTGCAATCCAGTCGAAGGCACATGACAATAAGCAAACATGTGAACAAGGCGCTTTCCGATAGCAGTTTAAAAAAAAAAATCAGGAGAATAAGATTGTGGAGAATGACTGGAGAGGGAAGGGTCGCAGGGTCGCTCCTTTAGACCTATGGCTAGAAGATGCTTCCTCAGGAAGTGATGTAAGAGCTGAGTGGACAAGCAAGTCAAGCTTCATGTAACTGGCTGTACTCATATTACGAAATGATGTTATTCATTCTTTTCTGCCCTTTCTAAAAACTTTATTTGGAAAGAGAATCTCCCCTTGCCAAAGAAAGGGACTCAAGCAGGCCACATGACTTTTCACTCTTAAATAGATTGCACCAAAATCACTTCACGTCACAAAACAGCCTCGAATAGAAAATTCCAGTAGAGATTCCAGGTCAATATGTGAAAGGTAATGAAATAACTTCTCTCTCAGATTGGCTAATGCAGAGGGAGAATGGAAATAATGCAGGAGGAGTCTTACTTGGACTAGAACCAAATCCATCTGGCTTCACACTTGGCAGACCTGGAAAGAATCCGCTGCTGACTTTCTCTCCCATGAGGAACTTTCAGAGTTCCAGAGATTCCCTGCTGGGCCCTCTCTCCTGAAGTTCCCTGCGCTGGGGAGATAGCATGCTATTTTGGGTCACTCCTTGTGATTCCCTCCTCAGTCCTAGGTGTTTGATTGAGATTTGCTGCTGGCACATCCACACTCCACCAGGCTGCTCTATCAGTGAGATCTCAAGATCTCCTTGTACACATGTCTCTCCCTTATGGCCTTCAGCTGGCCTCCCACCCTGTCCCAGCATAGCTACATTCTCTTAATTCTGCCCCCAAGTTGTCCAGTCAGTTTGTTTCTGATTCTCTAAATCTGGGAAGAAGCAAGACCCCAGTCCTCTCTGCCTCCCAACTCAGAAGATAACACAGAGCTTTGTGAGTGACTCCATGCAAACTCTTAACTACCACTATTTTTAAAGTGAAGAGGAAGAATTCTTTGTTCTTCTTAGTGGGATATAGGAATGCACTTACAGCACAGCTTTTTACAAATTTATCTTCACAAGATCCTCTCACCTTGACTATCTCCACTCTTTTATTTTTATCAAAGGGTTTCAAAATATAAAACATATTTATGCCTGTTTCCTTTGAAAACCTAGATATAGTTAACTGACAGCTCACTTTGAAATCTCTTATTACTACATACAAGGAATCTTCAAAAACTATGAAAAAAGTAGACATGATTTCAAACATGTTGCACCAAAATAAACCCATACTTTTTTTTTTAAGAGGTTTTCACTATAGGGCACGTGCGCTCGCCAATCAGACAGAGAGAGACATAGAGACAGAGAGAAATCACCCCCCGGGGGGATGGTCACGCCGCAATCCCTTCTCCTCCATTCTCCTCTCGGGATCTTGGGCACGCAGGCACCCGCGCCGGGCGTGAGTTTTAAGCCGCCGGGTCTGGGACATGAACCGCAGTCGCCTACGTGGGAGTCCAGCGGCATAGCCATTATGCTTACTGCTGGTTCTCAACTCATACTTATTTTTAGAGTGAGAGATATTTTTCTATAGGGCATGTGTACTTGCCAGAGAGACAGAGAGACAGAAAGTGAGAAATCACTCCCTGGGGGGATGGCCACACCACAATCCTCCTCCTCCAGTCTCCTCTCAGGTTCTTGGGCACACACGCACACATGCCTGGCACACGTTGTAAGTTGCCAGGTCCAGTACTCGATCCATAGTCAGCTATGTAGGGGTCCAGTGACATATCCATTGTGCCATCTGCTGATCCCCAATAAACTCATACTTTAATTCCATTTTTGTGAACTTTTTGAAGTCCCCTTGTGTTCATACCTGATGTAAATTTCAGTATTTACTATCCCCTTAAGTGGCAAGATCAAGAAAGTTATATTGGTCATGATAAGAAATTTGGATAGTATTTTAGTGTAACTGTAAACCATTACAGGCTTTCAAATAGGGGATTATAATCTAATTTATGTTTTTAAACAGACTGTCTGGGCTATTACGTACAGAGTAGAACTGGGGGAAGCAAGAGTGGAAGAGACTAGTCACTGGCAGCTGCAGTAGACAGCGTACAAGGTGGTGGCACCTGGTCCTCGGGTAGAAGGATGCACAGGAAGTGATGCGCAGTAGCAAGATGCTGGCTTATTTTAAAGGTGGGTTCAGTACAATTTGCCTGATAAGTATAGTATGGGTTTGCAGAATCAGGGATGGATCCTAAACTTTTTATTCCAGTAACCAGGAATTTTATTAAGCCATTTATTGAGATGAGGAAGACAGGGAGAGGAGAATCAGTTCTGGTCCTGTTGAGTTTGAGACACATTTTAGAAGCTGAAATAGAGACATAAAGTAGACAATTAAAACATAAGTCTGAATCTCAGCTAAGGGTCAAGTCTGGAATAGCAGGTTTCGGAGTCATCCACGCTCACATGGTGGCTACAGCCATTAAACTGGGTGAGATCATCTGGAGAGAGAAGGTACCTGGAGACTGAAAAGGGGCTGGGTCAAGCTCTGCACTCTCAGCTTTTTAGGCATTGAAAGCTAAAAACTTCAGCAAAGGATATTTGGCCAAGACTGCTACTTGAGAGATTCCATTCCCTGAGCTCATGTTCAGGGACAAGAGGAGAAGTAAACAAAAGGTGGGAATGGCCACCCAGAATGAGAAACATGCTGAAGAGATTCTAGATCTCAGGGTGGCCTGTATTGGGGTTGTGTTCTGTGCTCTCTGGGAAGAGTCTAGCAGCAGACATGGCCAGCATGTTCCAGTGTTTGAGTCCTTAGCCTGTGACCCAAGCCTGTCCCAACAGGTGTCAGTGCTGAGACTGGCTTCTTGTCACAGTGTTGTCATGAGCTTTACTCGCTGATGGACTCAGCAGAGAAAGCCTGCTTATCATTTCTTCCTCCCTATACTGCCTGTCAGGCACGAAACCAGGCACAGAGGTGCAAAGATTAAGATAGTCTCTCGAGGAAGAAGCACAAGAAGTCGATATGTAATGACAATTCAGTGTAATAAATGATAAAGCAACTGCTCTACTGCTCTATCTATCCGTGCACTGTTCTAAGTGCTTTAAAACCCATTAAGTTTTGAAAATGATACCAGGGCAAGATATTCACATACAAAACAGTTAAGTTGGACCCCTTCTTCACACCCTACCCAAAGTGAATCATAAACCTAATATAAAAGCTAATGCTACAATATAAAAGCTAATACTACAAAATGAAGAAATCATGAGTAAATCTTCACAATACGAGGTTGGAGAAAGTCTTTTAAAATACACCACTGGAAGTACCAGTAATTAGAAAAACTAGATAAACTGGAAATTAATCTTTTTCTTTTTAAAAAAATTTTGTAAATGGCTATTTATTCAATTCCATTTGTTATTGTTATTATTATTATTCAGTTTGGCCAGAGAAAGAGAGAGAAAGGGAAAGCAAGAAAGCAAGCCTCCAGGTCCGGAACTCAGACGGCAGTCAGCTATGTGGGAATTCAACATCTTTAATCACCCTGCCACCTGTTGGTCCCCTCTTTTTTTTAATTTTTTTTTTTTTGTGGAGCAGAGTGAAGAAGAAGAGATGAGAGCAACCCTCAGACCGACCAGAGCCTGCTCGAGATCACATCCTCACTGTGCAGCACCTGCATCCCTGGCGTCCAGCGCCTAGGTCCCAGCAATTGTTGCCACCAGGCCCAAGAGAAAGTCTGAAGGGGATGCTGAAGTAGACAAAGCCAAGGTGAAGGGTGAACCACAGAGAAGAGCTGCAAGGTTGTCTGCGAAACCTGCTCCTCCAAAGCCAGAGCCCAAGCCTAAAAAGGCTGATGCTGACAAGGATGGGAATAACGCTGCAGAAAATGGAAAACAGACCAGGTACAGAAAGCTGAAGGTGCTGGAGATGCCAAGTGAAGTGTGTGCATTTTTGATAACTGTGTCCTTCTGATGAATATACAGTTTGGAATACTATTTTTTATCAAGTTTTATAAAAATGCAGAATTTTGTTTAACCTTTTTTTTTTAGCATGTTGTTAGCACACAGAACACTTCCTCGTTGTTTTGGGGGGAAGGGGCATTTGTCACCAATCAAATGTCCCTGAAGCTGGATTGATTTGGACAACATCTTTCCTTTCTAGATTTGAGAGACTTCCTCTTGGCTCCCAAGAGGAGGGATTCCCTGACACACAGCCACGTTGGCACAGATGCCTTGTGGTGTGGAAAACTTAACATTTGCTTTTATGTCCTCTCCCTCTCTGCCTTCAGCATAGACTTAACTCCCTTACACCAGAGACCTGTGGGGACCTGACCACAGGAAATTGGTTATACCAGTGTATCAGGCAATCTGGATTTCCCAATGACATTGAGATGGCATCCTTCAAAAAGCAGCAGTTCTTTTTCTATATTGTTGGATCTTTCAGTTGATAATTCTGCCATTTTCATTTCCCGAAAGTCAGGGTCAGCTCGTGAAAAGTTGTTAAACAACATGCTAAATGTGAAATGTCAACCCTCACTCTAAACTTTCCCTGTTCAGAGCATCAGATGAAGACTTCATTGGGTTTTATAGTGGCTTTCTGATTGTGGTAGTCCATTGAAGAAAGGAGTCTGAAAGTTGTTGTACACTGTTAACGATTGTCTACCCATGTTCTGCCTGAATACCATGATTGTTTATGATAAGTATCTTTAATAAAGCTGAACACAGTTTGGCTTGAGAAAAAAAAAAGTTTGCTACAGGGCATGAGCACTTGCTGGAGATGAAGAGACAGAGAATACTCCTGAGGGGTGGCCACAAATCCTTCTCCCCCATTCTCATCTCAGGATTTGGGGCACACACCATGCGCACGAACCCAGTTTGTTTTGGAAGTCACTGGGTCTAGGACTAGAACCATACAGTCAGCCATGGGTGATCCAGCCGCCTTAACCTCCATGCCACCTGCTAGCCCCAAAATTAAATTCTTTTTTTTACTCCAAAGTATACCATCAAGAAAGTAAAAGGCAACTACATAAGGGGAGCAAATATTTGCAAATCAAATATGTGTTAAGGAATCTATATCCAAAAATATAAAGAACACCTATGATTTAGTAATAAGAAGAAAAGTAATCTAGTTTAAAAAATGAGCAAAGGATTTAAATAAACATTTCTCCAAAGACAATATAGAAAGTGGCCAATAAGCACACAGAAATACGTTCTATATCATTAGTCATTAGAGAAATGCAAATCAAAATGGGGAGAAATTAACCTCAGACATGGCTAGTGGAATTACAAAATCGTGCTCTTTCTTGGGAATCCTGTTTGGGTGTAGCTCCTTAAAATGTTAAACTTAGAGCTACCACAGGATTCAGAAATTTTATTACTAGGTATATACTCCCCCAAAATAAAAACATTTGTTTACACAGAAATTTGTACCCAAATGTTCAATAGATGAATAGAAAATCGAATGCAACTGAATGTTTTTGTCAACTAAAGAAATGAAATACTGATGCATACATTGTATGGTATAATATAAACTATAACTCAATAAAGCTAATTTTTTAAAGAATTATTTCTTTTATTTATTATTACTATTATTATTATAATTTTCTATAGGTATGAGCACTCATCAGAAACAGAGAGAGAGAGAGAGAAAATGAGAAAATAAGCCACCAGGTCCAGGAGTCAAACTGTGGTCGGCCATGTGAGAGTCCAGTGCCTTAACCACCATGCCACCTGCCGGTCCCTCTGAAAGCATTTTTAAAATGCACAACATCAGGTAAAATGTGGGGGAGAAAAAGTAAAAGAAGGTGGATATTAAGGAGGCTTTGCAAGAAGAGACAACGCTTGACGTGAATCTTGCATTTCTCACAGGATTTAGCAAAGCAACAGAATGGAAAACAGAGAAGGTGGGATAAGTGGAGAAGATCATGGTAGGAAAACACACAGGGAGGGAAGGATGCCTGGAGCTACCTCAGAATAACAGGGGGTGAAGAAAGATCATGTAAGCAGAGAGAGGAGAAAGATCAAAGGTGATGGCAGGAAGAGAGGCTGGGGCCGGATCACAGAGCTCCTGATATGACATTATTAGGTGTTTGGACCCTGAAGTTTACAGGAACCAGTTTTTGGAAAGTTGGCCAGTAGAAGAAAGAAAGGTATGCTTTGGAGCAAGACTCTTGGCCTCTGTGACTCTCTGGACACAGCCAAGCGCAGCATGCTTTGGGACCCAGTTGGGGGCAGGGTCAGCTCTGCACAGAGCCAGCATTGTTCAGATGTTCCGGAAACTGGTGACTTGGGTGCACCCCTTGATGTGGATGCTGGTGGTCTCACAAGGGGCTGTGACCAGAGGCCTCCTCAAGCTTCACAAATACAATATTGCCCAGAAAGACTAGAGTAGAAGAATATGCCATGCGATGCTGATGCATGAAAATGAAATACAGACCATTGGAAAGCTATAGAAATAACTAGGGAAATATTTTACAGTAGAGGGCAAATGCTTCTAAAATCTTATAGAAAAGTGGAGTATATTGATAGTCCCTGTTATCCCATAATATTTAGATTAAAAATTGAAGTAAAGGGAACAGATAACGGCATAGTAGTTACATTGCTGGACTCCCACATGGCCAACTGCAACTTGAGTCCTGGACCTGGTAGCTTGAAAATTACATTGGGCATGTGTGCATGTATGCCCAAGATCCTGGGAGAAGAATGGAGAAGGGAGGAGAATGGAGGAGAAGGAAATCACCCACCCTGGGGATGATTACTCACTTTCCCTTTCACTGTCTCTGTCTCTCTCTGTCTCCAGCAAGGCCATGCCCCCCACCCCGGATGGTCGGTGTGGGGGTGACTTCTCACTTTCCCTCTCACTGTCTTTCTTTCTCTGTCTCCAAGGACACATGCCCTGAGGCTAAAACCTCTTAAAAAGAAAACACAATTTAAGTAAAGTTTGCAGGTATTTTTGTTGTTTGAATACTTGGATAATATTGACATAGCATATCTTAATTTGGAAATCTTATTCTCATTTAGATTCTAAAACTTTCATGAAGTACTGTCATTTCATAAAACACTACATTAAACATCTCACCTCTAGTATCTCACTTTATTCTCACAACCGTGAAATAGGAATTATCATAATTACTTTATGTATAAAAGAATTTATGTTCAAATTGTTTTTTATTTGTTTTTACATTCCACTACAGCTTATAAACTGAATTTGCCCAACATGAATACACTTCACACCAGACCAATGGAAGCAATCGTACAGATTGTCATCAACAGACAATCCTCCATTTCTGTGTCCCTTAAATGTCTTACCCCTCTATTTTTCCCCTTGATTCCTTTCCTCTCAGTCTCCTCAAGCTCTCACCCTCTTCCCACACTGTCTCCAATATCCATATGTTCAAATTGTTAAAGTGACTTCTTCAATGTCTCTAGAGGAAGATTTTGTAGCTAGTGTTAGATTTTCTTCCTGAGTTCTGGGTTCCGTCCTCTACACTCCAGTGTCACCTAACACACCACCACAGTATTGCGTATGTGTGGCTGTGTGAGCATGTGTGTGTGAGAGAGAGAAACAGACAGAGACAAAGACAGAGAAAAAAAATCACTGAAATTATGCAAAACTATACAAAATAGAAAAGTCATAATAAATATCCTGAAAGTGACAGAGACAACGAATATGGTGCCTGAGATAATCTTAGATAACATAACATTTATCTATGTGGTTAAAAATAGTAATTGTAGGGAGGGGACCAGCAGTTAGCATAATGGCTATGTCACTGAACTCCCATGTAGTCGACCGCGGTTCGAGTCCAAGACCCAGTGAAAACCACACTGGGTGCATGTGTGTGCGTGCCCAAGATCCTGAAAGGAGAATGGAGGAGAAGGAATTGCAGCATGGCCATCCCCTCTGGGGGGTGATTTCTCACTTTCTATCTCTCTGTCTCTCCATCTTTCTGGTAAGCGCATGCGCCCTATAGCAAAAACCTCTGAAAAAAAAAAAATAGTAAATAGTAAATGTAGGGACCGGTAGATGGTGTAATGTTTATGTTGCTGGACTTCCATGTAGTGTACTGTGGCTCGAGTCCTGGACCCATGACTTAAAACTCACAGTGGGAGTGTGTGCATGCATGCCCAAAATCCCAAAAGGAGAATGGAGGAGGGTTTGCAGCATTACCTTCCCCCACAGGGGATTGATTTCTCGCTTTCTGTCTCTGTCTCTCTGGCAAGCCCATGCTACCTATAGCAAAAATCTCTCCAAAAAAAAAAAAAGTAGTAAAGTGTACATGAAAGTATGCTTCTTGGGACACGATGTTATAATGTCAAATGGCATTGGTTTGAGAACTTTGGTCAGACTGGCCCATGATTTCCATCTGAAGAGAGGAAATGAAAACTTCACAGTAGCAATCACAATGTAGATTGCAAAATGATGAGTAATGATATCAAGAAGTTGTCTGGAAAAAAAATGTTTTGAATTCTAATTCATCCCAATACAGACTGTTCATCAAAATTCCCAGAGAGGAGAGCACCACTGTGGTGGAAAAATTCCAAAACAACACCAAGTTAATTTCACTCTAGTTTCATTTAAAGTTGCTGTAAAGTTTTATGATAGAACTCTGCTTTTTAATTATAAACTAATGTAATCAAATGTTTTTACTCCTAACATTTTGGTTGGTTGTTTGTTTGTTTTCATATTTTATGCCATATTTACCTATGTGGGAATCCTAGAGGTTTGCTATCTGTGAAAACATATGATTCCATATGTGAAATGGTGAGAATGTTTTTGCTGATTATTCACTGTTTTATAGTTTTCATTTTTTAAATAGCTTTTTATATTTCCAAGAATCTTTCTGTACTATGGAAAGGCCTTCCTATGATTGTCATTGCAAAAATCGACAAAAAGAATATAAATTTACTATCCTAACATTGCAAAGCTATGTTGATTTATTTGATACATTGGCATTATACATTTTTTAAGTTTTTATTTATTTATTTATTTATTTATTTATTTATTCCATGAGACAGAAAGAGAGAGAGAAATACAGATACTTTCTCTTTCCGTTTTTCTTTCTCTCTTTCTCTTTCTTTCTTTCTTCTTTCTTTTTTCCTTTTTTTTTTTTTTCCTTGCCAGAGGGTACATGAGCTTGCCAGAGACAGACAGAAAAAGTGAGAGAGAAAGAAGTAAGAAAGCACTCCCAATGCAGCATGGTCTTGCTACAATTCCTTCTTCTCATTTCTCCCTTCAGGAATTTGGGCAAGTATGCATAAGCACCCAGCATGTTTTTTTGTTTGTTTGTTTGTTTTTGGAGAGATTTTCACTGTAGGGACAGACAGAGAGAGACAGAGAGACAGAAAGCGAGAAATCACCCCCCAGGGGGGATGGTCACGCCGCAATCCCTTCTCCATTCTCCTCTCGGGATCTTGGGCACGCACGCACACGCGCCTGGCGTGAGTTTTAAGCCACCGGGTCCGGGACATGAACCGTGGTCGACTACGTGGGAGTCCAGCGACATAGCCATTACGCTAACTGCTGGTTCCCTCACCCAGCATGTTTTTCAAGCCACTGGAACCGAGACTAACCACACAGAGAGTAATGTGGGAGCGAGTCAGTTTAACCACCAGACCATGGACTGGCCCAAGACAGACACCTTCAACAATGTCTTCATCCCACAATGCACAATGTTCTCCCAGACAGCCAGGATCACAGGCACACACACATGCTTGCACCTGGCACGTACAAGGAGACCTCAGGACATTAAGTGGGGACCTTCCCATATGCGGCTCCACCACAGCTGGCCAGTAATATACAGTTCCGTAAATGTACATATAGGAGCACAATTTAAGGTGAGGGAAAATGTCTGGAAGGAGTAATGAGGGCTGATTATTTCTACTTTAATTTCTTTATGATAGGCTATCTTCCAAGTTTTCTGTAATAATCCTGCTTCATAAAAAAAAAAAAAAAA
>NW_006160158.1:627531-639145 GCF_000334495.1 Tupaia belangeri chinensis
GTCGGGGGAGCCCACAGGCCCTATATGAAAAACCCCTCAAAAAAAAAAAAAAAAAAAAAAAAAACCATTAACTTTTTTTTTTTGGGGGGGGGAGTTCTTTTGCTATAGGGTGTGTGCGCTCACCAGAAAGACAGAGTTTGGTTTGTTCTCATCACCAATTTCATGCCTTAGAAGCCATTTCATTTCCAACACAAAGACCAAAATTAGAACTCTGATATCTTCCCCTACCCAAGTCTGTTAGCTTATGAGGAGAGTGTCTGGAGTAGAAGTCAGGTGTGGCACATGAAAATGTTTGACACTCATTTGTACCTTAAAATTTAGTGATTAGGGCATGTGACTGTGGTTAGGACTTTAGACTAGCCTATTCCAAGTCCCGGGTTCTGATCCCCACAAGATTCCTTAAGTTCATGGAAGCCATTCACAAATTTCAAGTCAAAGTAAAAGAAAGGAAGCCTCTTTGAGCCTGGCGATTTTACTTCTCCGGGCTGAGTTCCTGGTTGCTACCGAAGTGGGCTGGCCAGGAGAAACTAGGATGGAAGCAATGCTAGTTCATAGACTGTGATGATGGCACCCAAAATAAACAAGCTCAGGACAGATAGCGAACAATACTGTGAGTCAGGGAGTCAGAGACAGCAGCCACAGGCTAGAGCCTGGTGAAAACAAAGGAACAGGCCAGAGCAGAGTGCCCCTTGGAAAACCAGTTCACTTTCTAGATTATCTATCAATACAAAACAGTAGAACATAAACAGAAGCTGGAGTTTTAAGTGTACTAACTAAAAAAATATGTAAGTAGCACGGATCAGCAGAGGAAGCATCCCCAGGTTTAATTTAATTTACCAAATGGGTATCCTGTTGTGTTTAATACAGGGACTGGCTGCCCGAAGCTCTGTGGTTTTAAGATCTTCCTTGCTGTGAGAGAACCAAACCACCCGGTATGTGCTCTCCGCCCCCATGGAGGGAAGCGAAGGTCATAGACATGCCCACACTGTGTGTGTCTACAGCTGCAGCAAGGCCCGTGGCTCTGTCCCCTGGGATACTCTGGAGTTCTAGAATGTTCCACAAAGCAACTGCTGAGCTACTCCCAATATCTGAAGGACTTCACATTCTTTTCAGCCAAGACTATATGCAGTGTCTCTCTTTCATTGCTCTAGGGAAAACAATAATAAAATAAAACCCAAAAAAGGTTAAGAACTCGTAAAGCTGCTGATTATCTCACCCCTCCGCACTGGTAAGTGCCTTATTCACTGAGCCTTGTTGATTGTTCCTTGCAAAGTTCTCCCGCACATCTTCTGGTTCTCAAAAGGACTTGTTCAAAGAATGTTTGCTGAACACAGCATAAGGTCTGAATCATCCAAATACATGCTTCATTTCCAACATCAGTCTTGGTTTCACGTTTGCTGCAAATTTATGTCTCAACTACTTGATATTGGGGTGTTTTTTATCCATCTTGGATAATAATTTATTTGGTTAGCATTTCTTAATGTCACATTCATGACTTTCTTGCTAAACCTCAGATACTTAGGGCTTGTATCACCGGCCTCTGCTGTGTGATTCACTCAGATGAAGGGGGGGTTACTTCTGAGATTTAAAAAAAAAAAGTCAAAAGAACCAGCCCTCAAGTGGGAGGAGAGTTGTGAGGGGACTGAAGCTTTGAAGTAGGATCAGAATTGTAGGGCAGAGAGTGAGCCAGGATCTGGCTTCTGGTGGCTGTTCCTGGGGTTAGCCTCTGTCGCAGCCTTGTAATGAGTCTAACTTTCAATGGTTGGTTGACTGGCCTGGTGACAGAGTAAAGCTTTTGAAACTGGGCTTTAACAGTGGGTGACTGCATCCATTTTGAACTTTAGGAAGCTGAGCTGACTGACATGGCCTTTAACTATAAATAATACTTGTCCCAGACCTCAGTGATGGAAGCCCAAGGCTGGGGCAGGAACTGCTCTCTTTGAGGATTTTTCTTTCTCTTATAGTATATTAAACTATTTTTTAGGTGCAATCGCATAAGCTATTTAAAATATATTTACATAATCCTATCCATCCTCTAATTTATTCAAAGCAATACTTTTTTTTATTAAATTTAAAACTATTTCTATGTCATTGGATTTATTTATTTATTTAGAAGGTTTTCATCATAGGGTGTGTGGACTCACCAGAGAGAGAGACAGAGAGAAGCAGAGAGAGGAAAAGTGAGAAATCGCTCTCCAGGGGGGATGGGCATGCCATATCCCCTCTCCTCCATTCTTCTCTAGCAATTTTTTTTTTTTTGGAGAGATTTTCACTGTAGGGCATGTGCGCTCGCCAGACAAACAGAGAGAGACATAGAGACAGAAAGCGAGAAATCACCCCCCAGGGGGAATGGTCACGCCGCAATCCCTTCTCCTCCATTCTCCTCTCGGGATCTTGGGCACACATGCACACGCGCCCGGCGTGAGTTTTAAGCCACCGGGTCCGGGACACAAACTGCGGTCGACTACGTGGGAGTCCAGCGACATAGCCATTACGCTAACTGCTGGTTCCCTTCTCTAGCAATTTTGGGCACACATGCACACGCACCTGGCATGAGTTTCAAGCCCTGGATCCAGGACTCGAACTGCGGTCAGCTGCATGGGAGTCTAATACCTTAGCTAGCAAGCCACCTACTGTCCCCTGTCATCAGATTATTATACTTTTCCCTATAGAACTAAAGTGCAAAAGTTTCTCTTTTTTTTCTCTTTTAGTTTATTTCTTTCTTTCATGAGTATGTGTGTGAAGGAGACAGCACCCCCAACAGGGACTTGACGCTGTGGTTCACCCTAACCCCAACCAGCCCCAGGGGGCACACATGTGTTTAATGGACTCAGAAATCTCTAGTTGCAAACCTGGATCCTTCTCACGTGGATCAGCCTGGGCAACCACTCTCACCATTGATTCAGTCCAATGACCGCAGCTTCTCTAAGATTCGGGTTGGCTGGATTCTCTGGATACATTTACAAGGAGAGGGTGTACAGCTTCAGTTATATACAGCCTCTACTTCAGCAGTTGTGCATCAAGCTATAACTAACTTAGCACCATCCTCTCCTACCACCCACTCCAGATTCCTTTTACCCTTGGCTGTCACTTAATGCTGGTTTAAGTGACTTCCCTGATGAAGGCTTCTAGACCCTCATCATTAAGAAATCCAAGTCCTATAGCTATGCCCTTATAAGCAGCGTTGGCTGTACTTTCCCATTTACAATAGAACTAGACATGAAAATGGCAAGAGTTTACTCAGTGGTGACATGAGGGTTTTACATTGCTCCATTTTCCACATGATAATCCTTCACTCCTACTAATCACTCCAGCCAATAGGGTAACTCTTCATGTTTTTCAGTCTTCTGGGATCAGAAGCTTAAAATAACAAGGTGATAGTATGAACTTTAAGAAGACTCTTCCTGTATCTTCTTTGAAGAGTGTTCCTAACACTAAGAACCAAGACCTATATACCCACAGAGCCTAAAACTTCATGAGCAGGAAGCACCGTTTCCCTAAGTGGGCCTCTGGAGATGTGAGCAGGGTCACTTCTTCCACACCTTGCTTTTTGGACTCATTGTATTCTAGGTGCTAGAAACACAGCATACTAATAGCATTATTTTGTGCTATTATTATTAAAATAATTAGCATTGGTATTGTGAAAACAAATGCAATTTGGATTTCATGTTTCTTAATGTTCATTTCTTACAAGTAGATGATTGAGAAACTATGCATCATAAAGAACTTAAAGTGAGCTATATTATGAGTGCACTGTCTTTACACATACATTTGGGTATATTCTGAACACAGGGCTTATTCACATTTTGCTTTCTAATTGTTGCACAGGGATCCAGATATCCTATTCTTTTTTTTTATGGATTATTTTAAACTTTATTTATTTTCTTATTTATTTATTTTTGACCAGAGAGGGACAGAGAGAGAGTGAGAAAGCAAGTCACCAGGTTCAGGGCTCGAACTACAGTCGGCCACGTGAGAGTCCAGCGCCCTTAGCCACCGTGCCACCTGCTGGTCCCAGATATACTATTTTTACAACAAGATTGTTTATATGTGAAGCACATTTTATTATTGCCTTATTTTTGTTGCTTTTATTCATGACAAGAACTGTCAGTATCAGAATGTTTATCTTTTATGCAACAATTAATAAAGAAATTGAAAGAAAAAAACAACTAAAAAAAGAAAAGAAAAGGACTAGTTTGAAGTCTATTCCTTATTTTAAGGACACAACTACCCCTATGAAGTATATTCTCAAAGTTTGAGCCTCAGCTCCAAATTTGAAAGGTCCCTCCAGCACTCTCTGGACAGGCAGCTCCCAGATGGTGCAGGTGGTGCCTCTAATGTGCTGGAAGGTAAGAGAGAAGATGGGGATGCAGGCTTGGGATTTCCAGCTCCAGATCCAGATAAAGTACCACAAAGCTTTTACGACTATCATTTAAAAATCCCCTTTTGGCCCAGTCACCACTGTGATTTCCTGGAGCTATATGGGAAAGCCCCAGGTTCAGATCTTTGGCCAGCCTGAATGCATGCATGTGGGTGCCTGTGGTCCCCGATGGCTGGAAGGATGTCTCTCTCTCTCTCTCTCTTTCTCTCTCCTTCTCCTCTCTCTCTCTCTAGCAATAAGTAAATAATTAAGTTAAACTTTATAATTCTGAGACCAGCAGTTAGCGTAATGGCTATATCGCTGGACTCCCACGTAGTCGACTGCGGTTCGCGTCCCGGACCCGGTGGCTTAAACTCACGCCGGGCGCGTGTGCGTGCGTACCCAAGATCCTGAGAGGAGAATGGAGGAGAAGGGATTGCGGCGTGGCCATCCCCCCTGGGGGGTAATTTCTCGCTTTCTGTCTCTCTGTCTCTCTCTGTCTGTCTGGTGAGCGCACGCGCCCTATAGCAGAAACCTCTCCAAAAAAAAAAAAAAAAAACTTTATAATTCCTTTCCCCTCGTGGTTAGAAGGCTGAAGTTTCTTCAAAGGATTTTTTTAAAAGAACAAAACATATGTGGCTTGCTGAATTTCAACACCACACGAACTCCTGACCTTGTAAGGACTCTTCAAAAAGTTTCAGCATTAATCAGAAAGCAACAGGGTGCAGAAAATCGGGGTGGAAACATACAGACAAATGCCAACAAAGCTTAAGATTTGAACCTCTAAATCCTGTAAAATCTTTACTAAGTGTCACCCATTCCTCCTTTCTCAGCAGATCCATGGCCCCTTCCCTGTCGAGCCTGTCATGGACACACCTCTAGCCATTTCCGGCAAGACACTACAGATGCTGCTAATGACCTCCTCCACCCCCTTCACAGCTTCTGGTCACATAACCTGACTCAGGTCCCAGCAGGTCCAAGAGGGCGAGGCACAACCGCAACCTGTGAGGAGGAGTGCTGAAACCACACTCCCAGGGAGATTTCTGGATCAAAGGGCACATCAGTAACTGTGAGAGGTGTTGCCAAATTACCCTCCTAATCAACTGCACTAATTTACACTTCCAGCAGCCATGTGTAAAGACTTATTGCCCCAATAACTTGGCAATCGAATGTGTTTTCAAAGTTTAGGAATTCTGACAAATGGATAGGTTAAAAATGATATTCGGTATAGTTTTAATTTACATTTCTCTTATTATATACTAGGTTCAATGCTTTTCTCGTGTGCAAAATATTTTTATTTCTCTTTCTGGGAATTACATAATTACATATTTATATAGTTTTTGCCTTATCTTTTTTCTATTGAATTATTGAAATTTCTCCTATCATTTCTAAGAGCTCTTTATATACTGGAGATTAATATTTTTAATTTTATTTATTTATTCTTTTCATTGGAGGGTGCATGTGCTTATGAGAGAGAGTAGAAAAGTGAGATATTATCCCTCAGGGGTGATGACCACCATGCTGCAATCCCTTCTCCTCCATTCTCACGTCTGGATTTAGGAGATACATACCTGGTGTGTTTTGCTTTGAAGAATTACTTATTTAATTTTATTTGTTATTATTTATTTTTTTTATTTGACCAGAGAGAGAGAGAAAGGCAAAATGAGAAGGCAAGTCACTAGATCCAGGACATGAACATTAGGTCCAGGACTTGAACCGTGGTCAGCTATGTGTGAATCCAGCACCTTAAGCAGGATGCCACCTGCTATCTCCCCACCTTAGGATATTTTTTAAGCCACTGGGTCCAGGACTTGAACCAGGCAGTTGGTCATGTGAGATCCAGCTGCCTTAACTATCATAGCACCTGGCTGATCCATCCTCCTAATTTGTTCTAGCAATTATATTGTTTTATTTTTACTACTAAAATATTTGACAGGGACAAAGCAGCAACACAACAGTCACACAAATGAACCTACATGAGAAGGTCCTAGGTTTGTGTCCTGGGGCCTCTCTTCACACACCAGGTACATGCATGCACATCCATGATCAAAGGTTACATGAGGACCCTTTCGGAGGTGACTCTCTCTCTCTCTCCCTTTCTCATGGGAGAAAGAAATAAACTTTGAAGTATATATATTTGGCATACTTATACTTTATCCTAGTATATGGTTTGAGGTATAGCTACATTTTTTTTCCCAAATGGTTATCCTGTTGCCTCAACATTGGTTACAGAATTTTCATATAATTTGAACTATTACTTTTATATGAGCTAATTTATGCTACATTACCATCCATATATGGCTTTGCTTCCCAGTCTATGTATCCTACTAGTGTATATTCACACCTACACTTTACTTTTTTTTTTCAGTTTAGAGGTTTTTGCTATGGGGCACGTGGGCTTGCCAGAAAGACAGAGATAGAGAGATAGAAAGTGAGAAATCACCCCCAGGGGGGATGGCCATGCCACAATCCCTTCTCCTCCATTCTCCTCTTGGGAACTCAGGCACGCATGCACGTACACGTACCTGGCATGAATTCAAGCCACCAGGTCTAGAACTTGAACCGCGGTTGACTACATGGGAGTCAAGCGACATAGCCATTACGCCAAGTGCTGGTCCCCCTACAGTTTACAATTTAAGACTCATCCTATATTTTAAAATATGATAGAGCTTTTTTACCTTAATTATTGAGGATTTTGGTCTTTTTTCAATTTCTTTTTTTTTTTGGAGAGATTTTTGCTACAGAGCGCTTGAGCTCGCCAGACAGACAGAGAGAGACATTAGAGACAGAAAGCGACAAATCACCCCCCCAAGGGGGATGGTAGCTGCAATCCCTTCTCCTCCATTCTCCTCTCGGGATCTTGGGCACGCACACCCGCCCGGTGTGAGTTTTAAGCCACCAGGTCCGGGACACGAACCACGGTCGACTACATGGGAGTCCAGCGACATAGCCATTACGCTAACTGCTGGTTCCCTCTTTTTTCAATTTCTATAATAACATTAAAATACATTGGGTCATTAGAAAAGTCATGACTTATTTTTCTGTGCAAAAATGCACCATGACTTTTCTGATGACCCAATATTCATCTCTTTATAGGTTTAAAATGAGGAAAAGAGTGTTTTTGTAGGTGTTATATTAAATTAACAAATTATTTTTAGGAAAATTGATATTTTTATGGTGCCAGATCTGATCTAAGAGCATAGTATAGTATTCCATTATTTCATGTTTCCTTTATATTTTCCTGAGTGTTGTAAAATTCTCGTGTAGGTCTTATACATTTCTTGTAAAATTTATTTCTAAATATTTTATATTTTGTTCTTATTGCAAGTAGAACCTTTTCTTCCCTTCTATATGCTAATACATGCTTATTTTTATAGACTAGAAAATATTGATTTTCATATATCTAGTGCCCCACCACCTTCTGTATCTTACTGCTCTATAATAGCTTTAATGTTGATGTTGATTGTTTGGATTTTCCAACCATACAAATATTTTTACCTCTTTTTTCCAATGTCTGTAATTTCTTTCTCTTGCTTAAGTAGACTGAGTATTTTCCTCATTAAAATTAAAATGGTGGTAATTATGCTCATTCTCTTGATATCCTTGAGTTTTTATAAGAATGCCTCTAGATTCACTAAATAGCTGCAGGTTTAGGGCTGAGCCAGATTTTTGTATGTTATTGATTACTTATATTATGAGTATTTTGTCAAAAATTAGTACTAATATTTTTCAGTTGACTTTTAGCATTTTTAAAGATGATTATGTGACACTTCCTTTGAATTTCTTGGTAAATTATATTGATTAGTTTCTTAATATTGAATCATTTTAAAAACTTAACTCCAGTTAGTAATGGTGGAAAAATTACATTTAAAGATCATCTATTCGGTTGTTGGAAAAGTCATGACGCTTTTTTACATGTAAAAATGCGTCACGACTTTTCAGACAACCCAATATTTGGAGTTTATGATAAAATGTTGACCTTCCTTTCTCTTTTTCAGCTGGAGAACCAGTGTGCCATAGCACTAGTAAATGACCATCTTCTCCCTACTGATTTACTTACCATATATAATTTTTCATGCAGCTATTGTCTGGACTCTATTCAGGTCTTGATCTATTTACTCCTTTTATTATATTCTATTATCTTAATACCTAGGTCAGTACCACACTATTTTAAATACTATAGCACCAATGGAGCCAGCAGGTGGCAAGGTGGTTAAGATGCTGGACTTACACATAGCCGACCACAATTTCATTCCCAGACCTGGCAGTTTGCTTTCTCACCATCCCTCTCCCTCTCTCTCTCTCTCTCTTTTCCTGGTGAGTGGATGTGCTCTATAGCAAATTAAAAAAATAATAACAATAACAAATAAGTTTATATAAATAATTCTAAAAAAATTAAAGATAAAAGAAAAGAAATACTATAGTGCCAAGTTATCCCAATGCTATCACTCACTGGCCATGGGACCTTGGTGAATCTAAGTTTCAGTTTCCATTTCATAGTATTGTCTTAAGAAGTAGGTTTTTCTGTTTTTGTTTTTTGGGTTTTTTTAAAGAGAGATTTTTGTTATAGGGACCATGTGCTCACCAGAGAGACAAAGAGAGAGAGACAGAAAGTGAAAAATCATTCCCCCAGGGTGGGGTGGCCATGCTGCAATCCCTTCTCCTCTACTCTCTTGGGATTTTGCACATGCATACACACACGGCCGGCATGAATTTAAGCTGCCGGGTCCTGGACTCAAACCACGGTCAACTACGTGGGAGTTCAGTGATGTAACTATTATGCTATCTGCTGGTCCCAAGAAGTAGATTTAAGCAAACCAGTGTTCTAGCCTCATGTCTCACACAAAATAGGCATTTAATAAGAATGTGTTATTAATATCATTATAATAATTCACAATAAGATTGGACGAGGGGCAATAATTAATGATAATAATGTTACTAAGTATTTTAAAAATACAACAAATTTTGCTTCTTTTTTATTTTTGCCTGAGTGCCCAAGTACCAAGGGAACCTATCCCTGTGAGATCATTCAAACTTTGGAAGATGTTCTGTTTTCCTAGGCTACTGATGTGAAGAGTTAGAAGAGCAAAATGTAGCTTACGTGGGGTGTTTTGGGAATGGAGACTGGGACAATGAGAATGAGAACTAGTACTGCACTTAGGGCCCCAGAGGAAGGATCCAAAAGCCTGCCATTTGCAGTAGCTCAGCAACTCACAAATGGACAAATAAAGAAGCCAAAGACATTACAAAATCAGAAGAATTTTACTCTCTTACACATCTATTATTTCTACAGTGTGCATAAGTCAAAGAGAAACTGAATATAATTTCCAAAACATAAGCCAGGCAGGCAGTGAAAGAAATGCGGCTTAAACATAGGTAGGTAAATATACAGACAGAAGTCCATGTGCTTGTAGCTGGATTCCAGGCACAATAGGACCGTTCCTTCCATGGTGCAAGTATCTGTAAGCTTCTGAGGACTCATGAAAGCATATCCAACAGGCTGTGCTGTTGTTTTTTTTTTTTAATTTTTTTATTTTTTTTACTTTTTTAAGAGATTTTTGCTAAAGGGTGAGTGTGCTCACTGGAGAAACAGAGACAGAGAGAGCGAGAAATCACTCCTCGGAGGGAGGATGGCCACCACCCAATCCCTTCTCCTCCATTCTCCTCTCGGATTCTGGGCATATACGCACATGCACCCAGCATGAGTGTAAAGCCACCGGGATTTTGGGCATGCATGTACATGCACCCACCATGAGTTTAAAGCCACCAGGTCCAGGACTTGAACTACGGTCAACCACTTGGGAATCCAGCATCTTAATCATTACACCACCTGCTGGCCCCCAGGCTGTGCTTTTAAGAGGTTTAACACCTGGGGAGGAGAAGAGTGGTATGCCAATAACAGCACCAGGAGGCAGAATTCACATCACAGCTGAAGAACCCCAACTTATACGACCTCAAAGGTAAGAAAAATCAAAGCTTAGGTGGCATCCAGGAAGGCTTCGCAGAAGAGGTATCATGTGAATCAGCCTTTAAATGTTAAATAGTGGGGAAAAGTGCAATAGAATTTTGATAAGTACAGATGGAAAAAAGACAACACATTTCAGCATGTCAGAGAGGAAGTTTCCAGTGTACCCAGATTGATGATAATCCGAATTCCCGCAAATGAGGATTCTACTAGAATGAAAGCAATGCAACGCACTGTTGCTCCCAGGCTGCAGAGGTCCTTGAATACAAGTGTAGGGACCTAGGCTTCAACTACTAGGTGCTGGGAGTGGGTGGAAGACTACTAGGGGCTACTAGGAGATAGGGAGTGGGTGGAAGACTCAGAGTTCTATCTTCAGGAGATTGATCAGGTAATGATAATTGGGGGATGGGACAATATAATGGAATGAGTGGGGAAGAAGTCTAAACAGTCCAAGCAAGAAACGAGGTCAGGCTAATCTCAAAAGGATCCAAAGGAACAGGAAGAAGGGAACAGATGATGAAAACATTGTGGAGGCAAAATTTGAAGACAGGTTACTGATGAAGTACAAGCAGAGAGTGGGGAGTGAACACTAACCCAGAGATTGTAAGCCTCATTTATTGCAAATCAGAAAAGTAGATTTGACTTACCTAAGAAGCAGCTAGTGGGAAGAGGAGGGAAAGGAAGATGAAAACCTGCACTGAACTTGCTCAGTTTAAAGTGCTTGTGGCACCATCAGCTTATGACAGCCAGAAAGCGAGGAAGCACCGTAGGAGCAGTGGGAAAGACCTAGTGTGGGGTGACCAAAGACACAAGGAAAACATCCAGGAAGATGTGGGATGAGCAATTAGAGTTGATGCTGTTTATTCTTTTTTGTTTTATTTGCCAATTGTATGTGTGTATACACACACATATAAACCAGTAGAATGAAAATTGAAGGTGCACAAACATGTTTTCTTGTTGATAATGGATATGGCAGTATCCTTGATTTGATTATTGAATAGAGAGAAATTGAGGAATCTCAGTTTGAATAGTCCAAGGGATAACTGAGCTTGAGAAAGGCTAGAGAAGAGCTTACAGAGAAGGAATCCACACATTCTTCCCCAACGAGCAGTCTTTTTCTTTGTAAATCTCAAGTCTCAGACAAACATAGATGAACTTCTTCCATGTCAAAAATTTTAGGAGGTCCCAGTATCAACATTTAAAAAGTTATGTATGGGGGACCAGCAGTTGGCATAATGGCTATGTCACTGGACTCCCATGTAGTCAACCACTGTTTGAGTCCCGGACCC
>NW_006160158.1:639411-662367 GCF_000334495.1 Tupaia belangeri chinensis
AAAAAAAAAAAAAAAGTTACATCTGGATACAAGGATCTTAACATCTACCAAACTGACTAACAGACCAGGCTAAAATCACTGGTAGACTCCTAGAACTCAGAGGGCCCTCATCAAGACGTTCGTCAAGACGATATGCATCCCAGACAACACACACAGCTGCACCTCCATGACAAGAACATGATGCTCTGTGTAGGCAATTCAGATGTCGCAAATTCTTCTATGAGAGGAGAGCAACCTTCACTCCAGATCACTGGAAAACTGAAGTGAGACGAAACGCAGTTTGCAGGATGAAGGCAGAAGAAATTGAGGTTCCAAAATTCTTCTCCAGTCTGAGTCAACAGTTAAAATTTCACATGTTGTGTGAGGATCCTTGCATCCAGCTCCCAGAAAGATCATTTTAAACACCAAGAAATCGATCACAGGGAAAGTAAAGGTTTCCTTCATTCTCTGAGCCTGCCAGTTTCCACAGGGAACATGGCCCTCTCAGCCACACTCTTGCTGAGCCAGCGACACTAGCTCATATTTCATCACTTCGAATCCTATTTCATCGAAGTTATTCTTCCAATCATCAAATATGGCAAAGAGAGAAGCTGTGTCCTATGGCGCTCATACCTCCTACAGTAGGATATCTTAGGATTTTCACCAACTGCAACTCAAGCTGCTCCCTACCTTGAGGAACAGCCTCTCTCCAGCACAGCTTTCAACTTGGGGTTGCTGAAGATTAGACTGATGGGGTGAACTGCCATGCACAGATGGCTCACTACCTGCCATGTCCAGTATCGAAATTCCCACACTGGAAACATACCTGCAGCATGGATCACCAGTGACAGGAAAGAGGAGATGAAGAGAATGGCAAAGGAGATGAGAGCCAGGAGAGCCTTGATGTGGGCCTGAGCACTGGGGTCTCGAAAACCTGAGATAGTCACGAAGGCCTTCTTCAAGTGTTTTCCCAGAGATATGGTTAGCAAAGCCATGCAAATGATAAAGACAACAGTGGGCACTGTAAAAGAAATCATTTTTAGAGAAAAGAAGTAGAATCTCTCATAGAAGCTCCTCACGCTAGTCTCGGTGGCATTCCAAGGTTGCAGATCTCTCCTTAAATAGTTCTGATACACTTCATAGTTGCCTATGAAAAATAGAATGGTGTTCAAGTTAGAGACCCCCAAGGAGCTGAGCAGCATCCATGGTACCCACTTAGACAGCCTGCACTTTAGCCAGAGGAAGGCAGGGTGAGTGAAGGTTGCAATTTTCACACAGTAGAAGACACTGAGCCAGGTAGAGAACCATAAGGTGAGACTATTCAGAAAGTCCCACTGGAAGGCGAAGAACTGATGCATAGGGTTGTATGGGAAGGCCATTGGATTCAACAAAATATAGAAAATCTTACCCATCACCACCCACTGCAGACAAAAGCGAGAGGCTCCTAAGCTGACCAATAACTTATCACAAGGCAACAGTGTTCTCCGTAGCAACCATTCCATGCACAGGGCTGAAGTGATGAAGCCATTGCTCACCACTGCCAACAGGCACACAAAGAATAAAATGACAGCTGAGATGACGGATTTCCTATCAGTCCCTGGAGGTCCTGGAACCATGTCATCTCCATTCATCTCCTGTGGACAAGATCAGTCCCAAGGCTTCAAGAGTTATTTCTGTTGGGTTGTTCTGGAAGGTCCTGTCTGATACGTTTGCTTGTCCAGCTGCCCCAAGTGCAGAGGGTAGGCCAGAATAGAGGACACAGACTATCTGAGGAGGGTGACAAGGTTTCTTCTAGTCAGAATGGATGCAAATATTGTTAAGGCTCAATTTTCAGAGTGTTCCACCTTGCCTAAAATTTGCCTGCCCTTCTGTTCTCTCTGGCCATGTCAACATTGGTGAGGTTGATTTATCAGACCCTTGCATTTAGTGCCCGTTACACAGGAGCTATACTTCTTCAAACTGACACCTAAGATGGGATTGGACACTGGCCTGCAGCTCAATGACAGGACATGCCCCCAACTGAGAGGCAGCACTCACACCCGAATGGCTAGGGGGGCTTGTTATGTTCTGGACATTGATCTAAGTGCTTTCCATGGTGCTTTGTCCTCATAATGACCCTATGAAATGAGGTGCCATGAGGATACCCCTTTGACAGAGAGAAAACTGAGCAAAACCTCTACTGACGGTCGCTACTTGTGGTGACCATTGTCACAAAATAGAACCTAGGAGATGATTATGTACAATCAGGTGAACAACATTTAGAAAACTTTTTAAAGCATATCTCATACACAGTGACTTTTAAAATGACATTTCACAGAAGATCCTCCCTCCTCCCACAAGGATGGCTATAAAACCAACAGGATGTGGCAGAGAGAGCCCTTGGCCAGGAGTCGGGACATACTTTGGTCTGAGCACCATCCTCCCTGTGGGGCTACGAGGTGAGTCGGGCTACATGAGTTAACCTCCAGTGCCTCAATTTGTTCATCTGTAAGATGTGAAAAGTATCATCTGTTCTAATTCATGGGATTGTCCTAGACACTCAGTTTTGTTTTGTTTTGTTTTTAGAGCAAATTCTTTATTTTTTTTTTATTGCTATAGGGTGCATGCACTTGCCAGAGAGACAGAGAGCCAAAAAATGAGAAATCACACCCAAGCGGGGAATGGCCATTCCACAATCCCTTCTCCTCCATTCTCCTCTCAGGATTTTGAGCATACACACACACACACACACACACACACACACACACACACACGGTGTGAGCTTGAAACTTCCTGGTCCAGGACCCGAACCATGGTTGACTATGTGGGAATCCAGCAACATAACCATTATATCTGCTGGTCCCTAGATTCTCAGTTTTTAAATTGAAAGATGATATTAAAGATAATCTTACAGATAAAAAAAAAACTGAATTATAGATTAACACTCCTACTTAAAGTTATAGCTATATCTTTGGAAGACCAATGATCTTTGCCAAGATCAACAGCACATCTCACAGCCTGTCTTCATCCTTACTGAAGTGGGAATGCCAGGTTTGGAGTCTTTCCCCGATCACTAAGTATCCTCAGAGTGATCGTTTAATCTCTTTGCACTCCTCTTTCTTCCTTATAGAAATGATGTTCCACAGGTAAATGTGATCATCGACATACAATACTTGGAAACCATCGATCACTCCATGTGCATAAGAACTACGCATGGTGATGATGACTGATTAGCTACCCATCCCATCATATCCTCCCTGCAGGGTGACAAACAATTCAAGGAGATGTCAGGAGAACGTCAGGGAGGCACCAGAGGTCTAGGGCAATGGTCCCCAACCTTCTGGCACCATTGATGAGCCTTGTGGAAGACAATCCCGCCATGGACAGAGAGGGGAGGGTTAGTCCCAGGGTGACCCAAGCACACCATAGCCACTATGAACCTCACTTTCACCACAACCACATTACAATATACAATGAAACAATCACACAAAAACAGGGTTTGGGCTCCCATGGGAATCCAACATAGTCACTGATCCAACAGCAGACAGAACCCAGAAGTAATAAGAATGCTAAGGGAGTGGCTACAAACACAGACGGAGCCTCGCTTGCTCACCCACTGTCCACCCCCTGCTATGTGGCCTGGAAAATTAGCATTGGTCTGCCATCCAGGGGTTGAGGATTCCTGGTCTAGGGCACCAGATGCTGGGCCCCTTACTTTAGCCAGAGAAGGGTAGAGTAAGCAACAGCCAGATTACCCATAGCAAAGAGTTTCAAAGAGTCATGTGTAAATAAACACATAAATAAACAATCAACGCCCAGATGTGTGTAGGCAGGTTCATGTGTCACAGGGAGGGAGGTAAGTAGAAATTGTTCTGGGTCAAATGCAGCAACTGCAAAGGCTCCATATTAATAAACACGAGACAGAGGGAGTTTTAATAGTACACCCATCTCCTGGCCACCACCATAACCTGCCAGGTCCATGCACAAAACCCCCACAAAGAGGGAACAGAATAATAAACACTCGGAATCTCTTTCCAGTTCCCAGTGCATCTCCAGGTAGAATTGTTCCTTTCGCACCTAGGCCACTGTGCTCCTGGGTAAAGGAAAGAAGGCAAACTAAGGTAACTCATTCACACTGCCTTTCTGTGAAGATGCAAATTTCCGGGGCATAGAGTTCCCAATTGCTCTCTTCCTTGCTCTCATTCCTCTGACTGACATCTGGCTGTTTCCTACTGGAACTTGGAAAAATAGGGCAAACTTTGGGCCTGTAGCTCCAGAATTTGGCTAGCCAGAAACCTCCCAATATGGAACACTCAGAACTTTCCCATCCACCTCCTGCACCTTCGATAGCTCATGAGATGAAAAAAGAAAAAGATGTGCAATAGACCCTCGATTCACTTAACAACAATGAAGCCTCTCTTATGCTGTTAGGACTTAGGAAAGGTACTGCAGCCACAGTGATGTGCATGAGCCCTGCCTTCCACGTGCTTTTACACACTAATCTAAACCACAAACACACACCATGTAGCCTGTGCAGATTAAGCTAACACAGAAGACCGGATAAACATTTGAGTTTAAATATGCAATATGTTTTACGGTGGCTCTTTCATTCATTTGTGGTTTTTGCTTAGGGCACTTTGGTTTTTCATATTCAGATTTATTTTCCAAGGTATAAACCAAGTCTGGGATTTTTTTAAGCATTTTTTAATTTATTATTTCTAATGGACACAGTCATTGTATATATTTATGGGGTACAGTGTGATCATTTAAAAATTATTTATTTGTTTAACGCCACTTATTATTATTATTTTTTAATTTGACCAGAGAGAGACAGAGTGAGGGAGAGAAAAAGAGAAAGGGAGAAAACAAGCCACCAGGCCCAGGACTTGAACTGTGGTTAGCCTCATGGGACTCCAGCACCTTTAACTACCACGCCACCTGCTGGCCCCACAGTATGACTTTTGGGGGGCATGAATTCAATGCTCTGATCAAATCAGGAAAATTTGCACATTCATCATTGCCTCAGACATTTGTTGCTACTTTGTGTTGGCAGCACTTCAAATCCTCTCTTCTGAGCCAGCTGGTGATAAACCAGTTAAGGTGTTTAGATCCCACATGACTGACTATGTAGTTCAAGTCTCAGACCCAGCAATTTGAAAAACACACTGGGAGCATGTGTATGTGTGCCCAGAATCCTTAGGGGAGAATGGAGGCAAAGGGATTGCAGTGTGGCCATCTCCCCTAGGACGCTTTCTCACTTTTTCTCTCACTCTTTGTCTCTGGTGAGCACACATGCCTTACAGCCAACAAAAATTCTCTCTTCTACTCCCTTGAAATACACAATAGGTAATTGTTAACTCTAGTCACCTCAGTGCTCTATGGAACACAGGAACTCATTCCTCCTAGCTACTTGTATTTTGTAACTGTTAACCGACACCTCACCATCCTCGTTCCCTCCCAGCCATCGCAGCCCCTGGTGACCACTATTCTACTCCATGGCTAAGAGTTTCTAGACTTCCATAGCTAGTCTTTACAAACGTAATCATAAATGTAGTAGGACAGGAATCCGGGTAGGTTCCCTAGGTGGAAAACTCTCAGCTCAGACCTCGATCTCAAGGAAAGGCAGGGGCAGCTTGTGGTTCTAAATGGCATCCTACTCCCATTCCAGAAATTCTCGGAATAGTTCAGGAGCAGCAGCACCATCACTGTGGGACAACAGAGATGCCGTCTTGTATGTCAGAAGAAGACATGGTGTCAGTAAAGGAGGTGGAAATGTGATTTCCGGGAGTGATTAGGTGGTTCTGCTACAACAGAGGATCCACATAAGGGGATGGTGGAAAAGGGAGGTTGGAGAGAGATTACAGAAAGTCCGGTAATCAGTATGAATTCTTGGACTGTATCTTTATTTATTTATTTATTTATTTATTTATTTATTTATTTATTTTTAAGTTTTTGCCATGGAGCACATGCACTCACCAGCGAGAGAGAAAGAGAGGGAAAATGAGAAATCCTATCCCGGTGGGGGAAAGGTCATGCTGCAATCCCTTCTCCTCCATTCTCCTCTCAGGATGTTCAAGCTGCTTGGTCTGGGATTTGATCTGTAGTCAGGCATGTGGGAATCTAGTACCTTAACTCCCACGCCACCTGCTGGCCCCCTTGACTTGTATCTTTAGTCAAGATTGCACCATCAAATGTTTCGGGGCTTTTATGAGCCAAGGTTTAGGAAAAGAGTTGAGAACATCAACCAGTTAAGAACCCTAGAGAAGCCCACCAGTCCCAGCCTAACCAGAGGACTGAGACCATATGGCAGAACATGAGGGTCACATCACCAGCCCCTGTCCACCCACAGACCTTCAGCAAAGTTCCAAAATCTGTCCAGGAGAAAGTCCTGTGAGTGTGCACAACAGAGAAGACATCAGACACTCCTGCCGTTACTGCTAACAGCCATCCCTCTGTGTTTGAGCCTCAAGGCTCAATCCCCATTGTTTGTTATCACCATCCCTGTGGAAAAACAGAGCTCAGGTCCAGTCCTAGACTGGACTAACAGTTAAGTTCTGGGCACAGGGAGTCAGGTCCCAGATGGCCCAAATGTGGTTAGAAAAATACCCGGGGCGCATGTGTGCATGTACCCAGGTGGGATGGAGAAAATCCTGATGGAATGGAGAAGTGGGAGAGAAAGGAAAATAGCATGACCACACCCCATTGGGGGGTGTTTCTCCCCCATGCCCTTTAGCCAAAAAAGAAAAAAATCAACTCCTTCATGTTTCTGAAAAAAAAATGAAAAAGAATAACTCCTGATGACTGGTGATGAGAATAACTGTGCTCCTTAGGTGGGACAATTCACAGGGAAGCCCTGGGGGTCTATGGGATTAGTGTAAAGTCTGGCCTTGGCACTAGCTTCCCATAGGTTCTTCTATTCTACCTCACCCTCTCTCGACTCCCTGGGAGATCCCCTGTGCTCCTTGCCAGCAATTTGAGAATCTCCTCTTTTTGAAACCTTAAGCATCTCCCAGGAGAAAACTCCCCACTCCATTATTCTCGTCTGATCACCTCTCTCTCTTCCTGCAGTAGCTCGGCCTCCAGCTTGGAAGGCACAGTGTTTGGAGGCCATGGCTTCCCAGGTTTGTTGGACAATTTACCATAAATGCAATTATTTGTTTAAAAAGTCTATGCAACCTCTGCTCTGTCCTGTCACCTAGTACTCCAGTTTTGGCTGGTTCGAACCATGTCTGCTTTTCCCCCAGTCTCTTCAGTCACTGTTTCCATGCTTTCTTACCGTAAACTCCAACAGTAGAAACAATTATACAAACGCATCCCACCTGCTGTGGGCTGAGTGCGTCCTCCCAACACTCATATTTTGAAACCCTAATCCCCAACATGATGGTTTGGAGTTGAGACTTTGAGAGGTAATTAGATGGGGTGGGGGGCTTCCAGAGTAGGATGGGTGTCCTTATGAGAACAGCACACGACAGATGGTCTCCCTGTGCCAGGTGAGGACATAGCAAGAAGGCATCGTGTGTGGTCCAGAACAGTGTCCTCACCGGAAACCAGCCATGCTGGCCCGAGAGTTTCTCCAGAAGTGTGAGAAACGAATATCTGTCATTGAAGCCACCCAGTCTACGGGATCTGTTACAGCAGCCTGAACTCAATAAAACACCATCATATGCATATGTATTTTTAATCGTGTATGTACTACTTTACTGACATTGTGTATATCATCAACATACACAAAATAGGGAAACAAAAGGAGGAGATAAAAGTACACCAAAATTAATTAGTCACACCTTTCTCCCCAGACCCCGAGGATCATCTCGCACAAGCCCTGGGCTGCAAACACCTCGTTCAGAGACCAACAGCCTAGACAAGGGCATCGGGGATCCACCTTCTGGGTGAGCAGAGAGAAAGAGGCGGGGCATCAAAGTTACGGACAGCGGAGAGTCTCCTTTATCTTCTATTTATCTTCTCTTGGCCAAAACCTAAAAGCATGTCCACAACAGACAATTCCTTTTAATTCAATGTGTAGCAAAGTCATCGATAGAACCCAGAGGAGCAGAAAATTCAAACATTTCCCCAGCCTTCCATGGGACAAACTGGAACCTCTGTGAGTGGAATCAATCTTGAGTAGAGTACAAAAAAAAAAAAAAAAAATGGGGCAAAGACTGGTAGAGAAAGTAGAGAAGGAATTTCCAGTGGGCCAAGGAAGCACAGGTAGAAGGGAAGGCATTTGGGAAAGTGGATGACACATTCCTGTGCTGGGGCGGGGCAGGGGGTGAGGCGGGCAGGGGGTGTCATAAAGTGGATGCTATTTCCACTATTGGAAAAAGGAGGAAAAAAAAATCAGGGCCAGCTCCGTGGCCTAATGGATGGGGCAGCCAGATCTAATATGGCCAACCCATGGTTCAAGTCCCAGACCTGGTGGTTTGAGAAAGCTGCCTGGAGAATGTGCATGTGTAGCCAAAGTCTCCAAAGGAGGGAGAAAGATGGAGAAGGAATTGAGGAGTCACCATTCCCCATGAGGTATGCTTCTCTCTCTCTGTTTTGGTCTTTCCGATGTATGCACACTCCCTCTAGCAAAAACAAAACAAAAACCACTCTTGTTTGCCCACAGAGATGACTAATGATGGTTACACATCTCTGTGAAGGGAGTACAGGCCAAAATGGTGCTCAAAGACTATCACTCAGTGGCTTGAACAGAGTCAGAGAGGCCTGGGAGGATGAATCAGGGCTCAGACCAGAGACTTGCAGCCATGGAGGGTAGAGGAGGAGCATGGAGAGATGGAGAGAGAATTAGTAGACCATGGAAAGAGTTTGGGAGGGAGGGGAGGAAATGAAAAGAGGAGGGCGGTACCTAGACCTGATGCATTCTTAGAGCTACTCGTGGGATTGTCCCTCACAGTGCTGTGGGTCACGGATACTGACAGCTTGCGAGCAGAATTCATCCTTTTGCCAGAGCCTTCCACAGCTTCTAAGCAGCAGCACAAAGTCCTATAGCCTCCCCTTCAGGGCCTTTCTCAGCTTGGGGCTGCTTAGCACAAGGATGGTAGAGTGTAGAGAGAGGCCCGTGTAGGTCACCGCTTCCCAGACCCAGTGCCAATGATTGTAGATGGCGAGTCTCAGCGTGGAAATGATCAGAAACAAGAAATACGAGGTATAAGAGATGAGGAAGAAGGTCAGTGACTTCAGAGCCGTGGTGTGAGCCTGGGTGCTGGGGTCACAGGGCCCGGGCTTGCGGTTCCTCATCTGCCCCAGGTGCCGGCGCAGGGAGAACATGAGCAAAAGGGTGGACACCAGGAACAGGAGGAATGGGATCGACACCACTACCACCATATGGGAGAGAAAATAGTGCTGATGGAAAGTCCGCAACGTGACAGCGAGGGTGTTGTTTCCTTGGGAATCCTGAGAGGCAGTTATCTCAGCAAACATCGTATTCGTAGTAATCGACGAGATAAGTGACAGGACACTCAAGGCCAGGGAGCCCTGCAGCAGCTTGGGCACCATCCGAGAAATCCTCCACTTCAGCCAGACAAAGACGGGGTGGGAGAAGGACGAGATCTTCACACAGTAGAAGACCGCAAGCCAGGCAGTGAGCCAGAACATGAGGGTGTTGGTGAAGTCCCAGAGAACATTGAAATAGTGAAAATTGCAGCACAGGACAAACGAGGCCAGGAGGTTGTTCACAATGGCTGTCCCATGCACGCAGAGCCGGGAAGCAGCCAGGCAGGCCACAATCATGTCGCCCGTGGGCAGTGCCCGGCCCCGTGCCCACTCCCTGCACAGCACGGCAGCCATGAAGCCGTTCTGCAACATTGCAGCCAACGACTCCAAGAAGAAGATGACCATGAAGACCAGCATGAGCGAGGAGGGCATCTCCCTCGAAGGGGTCCTGCTCAGACTCAGCTCCTGCTCTAAGCGCTGGGACACGTCTGCAGGTAATACAGCCTCTCAGGCCAAATCACCCTACTGAGGTCAGAGACTCAGAAACCCCTTCCCTGGATTAATACAGAAGCTCAGCCACCAGCAAACACCCCCAAACCCCAGGTTTTGAAAAAAGGATTCCTGTATCTCTCTTCGCATGCAAATCACTCCCAACTCAATGACTTCTGGTCTCTATTTGCATGGTCTGTATTTGCCTAGGTGCAGGGAAATAGCAATAGCAGAGAGGAGTGGTTGATACTGGCATTTTTACACGTTATTTCCTAACTTTACCTCAAAAGATGCTGTTACCTTATTTCCCCCTTTGAACCAGAGACCTTCCCTGACCCTCCATGTCCTAGGCTAGAATTGTATTCAGGGGCTTCTGTGCCCTATATTAAGGCCCACCGCCTGCCTGGGTAATAGGAAGTCTTCCATGTGCAAAAGACTTGGAATTACCAAGAAAAAAAACTGCCTAGAATGTCACTGCCAAGTTTCATATTGGAGTTTGTGAAGTCACCAGTTAAAATGCAAGTGTGAATTCCTCTGCCCTGTTAACATCAACTCTGTTAGACATTCATACCTTGGCTCCCATGTGTTTGAGAAATCAAAATAAATCTGTTTCTAGGAAGGCTCTGAGAAAATCAGAGAGTGGACAAGTCACAATAAGAAGGCAAAGGGGGGAGGGGAAAGAACCGAGAAAAGGACACGACAGGGATGCATGACAAGAGAACCCCAGGACCATGCTGGCCCATGGAGGGACTGCTTCACATAGAGTGAGTCACTTCCTACAGCAACACGTAAGATAGCAACTGCCAACCTTTCAGAACACCTTTGCAATTCCACACATTACATTTTGCCTCCACCATCAACCACATAAAATGTGGTTCCAGGAGCCATGAGGAAAGGTCCCCATGAGGTGGGCTGTTGGGTGGAAGATATCTACGAACATTCGGAGAAAGAAAGATGGAAGAGAAGGAGAGCAGAAGAAAGCAGAGGTTTGAGCAGAGAAGCAGGGCAGAGGCTTCTTCCTCTAGGACAACTCACAAAAAATTGGCTGGGCTGCCTATTTCAGATCACTGTCCCCAGCCTTCCCAGCACCAGGACCTGTCCTCATGGAAGATAATCCCTCCAAGGACTCGGAGCTACCCCTCAAATACGTCATTTGCTTAAAGAGCTGCTTCGTTTTCAGTAAACTCTCAAAAGATTATCAAAGAGCCGATAATCCAATCTGACCAACTGTTTCACAACACAGCTTCGGTGTCTTGATTTAATTCTTCACATGTTTTTCTCTGGCCTTTCCTGGAATACAACAGTGATGAGTGGTTTCTGCAGGTTTCACAACATTTGGGCTCGTCTCAAAGTCTTTTGGCGTAAGGCCAGCTTCATGATGTCATCAAGAAGCAAGTTCAGGCCATGGCACACACACCCTATGGGGTCACATGTAACCAAGAAGACATCATGTGCTCACAGGCAACATTCATGTTGCTTGCACAGTCTCCAAAGCACACGTTGCAGACCCAGTCTTCCCCACAATTTTACTTTCCTAAGTCACAGCTCTACAGAGAGAATGTTTATACACCCTATAAAGGTGGAACAAATACTTCTCCCCCAAGCACCCACTCATCACCCCTTAGTACTTCACTAGACATCTTACAGAATTCCCATGGTGGGCCAGCAGGTGGGTGGAGGTTAAGGCGCTAGATCTCACATGGCTGATTGCATGGTGCGAGTTCGGACCTGGCAACTTGAAAATCACACTTGGTGCACGTGCATGTGTGTCCAAAATACTGGGAGAGACTGGAGGGGATGGAATTGCAGCATGGCTATCCCCCCGGGGGGTGAGTTCTCCCCGGCCATATCTCTCTCTGACAAGTGCATGTGCCCTATAGAACACCAAAGACAAAAAAAAAAAAAATTTTTTAAAGAAACAAAGACATCCCATGTCCTCTTCTTAGTCTGTCTCTAAGAGACTCAAAGCATGATAATGCTCCCTGTAACAATCCAACAGCAATCAAAATGCTGGGTATTTCTCACATGAGTTAGGGTCATATCTCTCTTTTCTAAAGGTATTTCATGCTTAAATGAAACTGATTAATTATTTTCTGTAGCACAATTGTCAATATCTCTTTTTTTGCCTAATGTCTGAGTCCTCTGTGAAATGATACTAATGTCAAACAATTGGCAGGACGAGGTTGGATTCCAGGTGGGAGATTCTGCAGAGCTCCTTGCATTGCCTTCATTTTGGACTCATACTGTTATAATAAAGGGTTTTTTGGCTTCTGTCCATAAGTTTGATTTTTGTTTTGTTTTGTTTTTCTAAATTACATTCAAGAATGCCTTGGTTCATCTTAGCAACATATGAAAGTGCATTTCAGCTGACAAAGTTTGCAAATCTTGATGCCAGCTCCCAGCTGGACCTTTGACAGAGGTGCAGGACAAAAATACTGCCACATTCTTGCATGATTTCATCAGGTGACTGATGGCCTGTGCCAGGGGAAGTTGGGGGAGGAAGGAGATAAAAACGTTTCTAATGGCTAAACTGCACATAAACATTAAGCTAAACCATGCACAAATTTAATAAGGACTTCCCTGACAAATAAGCTCTAAGTATGTTTTCTGGCCCTATAGACATCCTTTCACTCTTATATTTACGTACATAACTAAGGATAAAACATTGACTCAAATAGCAACCTATAAACTATTGGGTCATTGGAAAAGTCATGACATATTTTGCATAGAAAAACAGAAAAATATGTCATGACCTTACTGACAACCTAACAGAATTTTAGCTTTCTGAAGGTAAATTTGGAATTTGCAATATCCCTGGTTATCCAAATGTATAAGTACAGTTAAATAGTATTTAACACTTAGTAAAGTTTTTACACTTTTCCTTTCAAATAAAATATAGCATTTTAAAGCTATTTTTATAATTATAAAGTTTGCCGCAAGAACAAACTGATTTTATTCCACATTAAAAATCTTAAGAATAGTTCTTTCTCCCTGCCTTTGCAATTTGGGATAAAATTAGTTTCCACAGGACTAAATCAATGCTCCTTCCATAATGCTGTAAGTTTCACCTGATGTCTGATGCCTATTGGAGAGATAAATCATATTCAATAACTCCTGAGTCATGGTTTACAAACTATGCTTTCCAGTGGGTTCTCGTGGTAAGGAAAGGGTAAAAGGAAGTCAAAGGTAAACTGAGAAAGTAAGACCACAAACTTTCATCCTCTCCTTACTTTTTTTTTAGAGAGATTTTTGCTATAGGGTGAATGTGCTCGCCAGAGAGACAGAGAGAGATAGAGAGACAGGAAGCAAGAAATCACCCTCCGGGAGATAGCCATGCCACAATCCCTTCTCCTCCATTCTCCTCTTAGGATTTTGGGCACACACACACACACACACACACACACACACACACACACACGTGTCTGGCATGAGTTTGAAGCCACCAGGTCTGGGACTTGAACCACAGTCAACCATGTGGGAGTCCAGCAATGTAACCACTATGCTGTCTGCTGGTCTCTTGTCCCCCTTTTTTTTAATAATTATTTTATTTAACTTTATTTATTTTAATTTGACCAGAGAGGGACAGAGTAAAAGAGAGAGAAAAAGTGAGAAAGCAAGTTGCCAGGTTCGAGACTCAAACCGCAGTCAGCCATGTGGGAATCCAGCACCCTTAATCACCATGCCACCTGTCAATCCCTCATCCCCTCTTTAAACACAGCAGTTCTGCATATATCCACTTCATATACCAAGCCTCTGGGCAAAGATCAGGACTCCATCGCAAGAAACAAATGTTAAACTGCTGTCCGAGATCAAAAGATACAAGAGGGCTAAGGATTGAATTGTGTCATGCATCTTCTTTCACTCCCTCCCCAAAATCCTCCTAAATTAACTCTAAAGAGATTTGTTTAAATTACTTTTCAGAGCCGGCAGGTGGTACAGAGGTTGAGGCAGATAGATCCTACATGGCCAGCTGTATGGTTTGAGTCCTGAACCTGTGGCTTGAAAATCATGCTCTGTGTGTGTGTCTGTGCGTGTGCATGCCCAAAATCCCAAAAGGAGAATGGAAAAGGGATTGTGGCATACCCAATCCACCTGGGAGGTGATTTCTTATTTTTCCTCTCTATCTCTCTCTCTCTGTCTCTCTCCAGCACACATCATATAGCAAACACATGGATTTTTTGTTCAAGCTTCAATCAATAATAACAGAGAGAACAGGAAATGGAGCAAACAAAAACATTAGGGAAAATTGAAAGTGGATGGTCAAATTTAAAAAATTCTGACCTTTGAATGTATAAAATAAAATGAAATTTTAAAAGTAAATTAAAAAATAGAAATAAAAATTGAAAAAAAAACAAAAAATTTTTAAAAAGGATGTTCAAGATATTCAAGCATGTTCTTTCTCTCTCTCTCTCTTTCTCTCTCTCTCTCTCTCTCTCTCTCTCTCTCTCTCCCCACCCAAGAAATGAATAAATAAACTTAGAGGAAAAAAAAATATTCACTTTCCCAGATCATCTTTCTCTTTCATAAAGCCAGGCAAACACTACTCCCCACTTAGGAAAAGACTGGAGACATAGTCTCTGGAATGTACAAAATGGGGTCTCTGAGCGGAACACACGTCAAACACAGGTGAGACAAGAGTACTATGCTGAAAACAGGCAAGCTGGGGGACAAATGCTTTTCCCTCACTTGGCTTTCGGAATGCCTTCACCCTCCAGGCAGGAGATCTGCATGGCCTTTTCCAAGAATCCGAACATTCCAAGAGGAAGATATAAAGACAGTGATCTCAGAGATTCCTCAATTACTGGCCCAACTGACAGCTCTACAGTGAAACCCATAGTCAGCAATTCCATTCATGAGTTTGGACTTTCTAATCAGCCTCCTCCCACATTCCACATGAGCAGACAATAAGGAGCCTGGGAAATCTGAGAGTAGTCTTTAACCTGGAAGATAAGACAAAAAAAAATTAAATCAAAATAGCTACCTGGAGGAAAAAAACAACACAAGAAGAATAAATCATTCTCCTCCCCCAAAATCAATATTTTCAGAGTTAAGAGAATATAATTAAACTATATAAAATAAGAGGGTGCTGTTAAAGAGGAACACTCAATTTTTTTTTAAGTTTTATTTTTGTTTCTTTGGGGTTTTTTTTGTTTGTTTGGTTTTTATTTGACCAGAGAAAAACAAACAGAGAGGGCAAGTGAGGAATCAAGCCACGAGGTCCAGGACTCAAACTGCAGTCAACCATGCAGGAGTCCAGAGCTTTAACCTCCACGCCACCTGCTGACCCCAGAACACTCAAATGTTTTCAAAGTTGAACTCTTGGGAATTAAATACCATATACATGACATTAAAAATGTAATAGATAAGTTGGAGGATAATATTTATGACATATCTCAGAATAAGTAATGGTTTAGGAAAGTTCCCCTTTAGAAAAGGAAAACAGAGGGAACTGGCAGGTGGCATGGTGGTTAAGGCGCTGGACACTCCCACATGGCTGACCATGGTTCAAGTCCTGGACCTGGTAGCTTGCTTTCTCACTTTCCTCTCTCTCTTTCTCTCTCTCTCTCTCTGGTCAAATTAAAATAAATGAATGAATGAATAAAATTGAATAAAATAATTTTTAAAAAAAGAAAAAAGGATAACAGGGTCAGCCTGTTTTCCCTGAATGGGGAAAAAAATTATAGGTAAAAAGCAAAAAGGGAATGCTAATCTGGCATATCCAATATCCAAATCACAGAAGTTCTAGAAAATGAAAAGTAACAAATGGTGGAGAAAAAACCATTACCTAAATAATTGAAGAGAATTTCCCAGAACTAAAGGGCGTGTATTTTCCTATTAAAAGCTCATCCATTATCCGGCCCATCATCACAAAATTTTAGAATACTGAGCATAGAGAAGATCTCACAAGCTTCTAGAAAAGAAAATCATGAGGTGAGAATACCAAAGCCTAAATAATAGGAATTAGAGTGATTTTAGACTTTTCACAGGTAATTTTGGAAGCTAACACAAAACCTCCAATAGGCTGAAGGAAAATTGTCTCCTATCTAGAATGCTCTATCTGAATCCTCAAGCATAAAAGTAAAATAAAAACTTTTCAAACAAACCAAGTCTCAAAAGATAAAGTTTATCGTCTATCTTCTCTTTTTCTGGAAGCTAATAGAAAATATGTTCCTCTGAAGCTAGAGAGTAGCTCATGATAAAAGAAGGTGCAGGCTACAGGCAACACACAGCCATGATGCAGAGGCGAGGGACCACCAGGGGAGCCGCTTGGATGGAGGGAAGTGCATCAGGCATGAGGACAAGTCCACACTGGAGCGAGACAGGAGACTCCAGAGAGATTTTCTCAGGCAAATAAAATTTTAGAATACTTAGTGCATCCAAAATTGTTGAGAAAGATTTAGATCAATGATAAAAGTTTTGAAAGCTAAAAGCAAACAAAATAAGGCAATTGTTAACTGGACAGAAATCAAGAATTTGTATGAGGGGGGAAATGTAATTGCTATTTAATACGTGGTTCTCCCATGAATAGCATTTAAGCTGTCTCAGTATTTTAAACATTGAATATTGATTTAACCAACATTATAATAAAGCCACACTGAGGGCCAGCCAGAGGTGTGGTGTTTAAGGTTGCTGAATCCCACATGACTGAGTGTGACAAACAAGTCCCAGACCCGGCGGCTTGACAATCATGCCAGGAGCATGTGGGTATGTGCCCAAAATCCCAGGAAGAGAACAGATGGAAATGATTGCAGCATGGCCATCCCCCTGGGGAGGGCCATCTCTCCCTCTCTCTCTCTCTCTCTCTCGCTCTCTCGCTCTCTCGCTCTCTCTCTCTCTCTGGCAAGCACACACACCCTATAGCAAATTAAAAAATAAATAAAAGCTATGTTGAAAAGTGGTCATAAAATGGTTTGCCAGGGGACAAGGGTGAGCACACACACAGGCACACACATGCACGCCACCTAAAAGAGGTAAAAGAAGATGTCTTGGGAAAGGGGACATGGAAAAAGATGGGAGACAGATCTACTGCTTCTCAAAGCAGATCTGGTAGAAACACCTGGCCCTCTAAACTAGATACACAACTTCTCTAAAATCTTAAGAATAAAAGGGAAAATGACAACAAGGGGAGGGTTACAAGCCCTTGGTTTTTGTAAATGCTGGTGCCTCTTAGAAGCAAGTATTCGTTTCCCCTTTTGCAATGAGGTACTGGACAGTGTCCTGTGTAAACAAGAATCATAATGATCTCATATTACTCATCATCTTATTAAAATCTTCCAAGTATGTGTTTTTCATAATCATTTGGAGGAAGAAAGGGCAGAAAGTCAATATGAGTCATGTTTCTAAAATGGTTTAGTCATCTTACGAACAGGAAAAAAAAAGTGAGAATTGGAACCCAAGATCTTCAGTTTTCAGATAATGATTTTTCTCCTGATTTTTTCTCCCTACCACCTTCTATCATATTCCCCCACTCCTTACCCTTGAGCAAACCCCACTCATCACTCCTGTATACTCCTTCCCAGAGGCACAAGGGGGAAGGGGAGTGTTGGTGGTGGCAGATTATAAAGCACTTCTTAGGATGAGCCCATACGTGATGACCTACATACCACTAGTGGGTTGACAGTACTGGGAACTGGGAGATAAAATAAAGAACCAAAGGGCTGTGTGGTGGCATGGTGGTAATGCAACTGGACCCACAAAGGAAGGTCCTGGGATTGCATCCCAGGACCTCTCTGAGCCCATGATCCAGGCTGGCTGGGACGGGGGTGGATTATGGCATGAAGATTCTGCTGAGGGTGCTGCTCGCTGTTTCTTTCTCTCTCTCTCTCTCAAAAGAGAAATAAATGAACTTTTAATAAAATGGAGAGGCATTCACCATCTTCTCAAAGAGATATAGAAGCTCACACCTTCCCTCTTAAACACAACAAAGAGAGGAGCCGAAAAAGCATTCTCAGTCTTCCAGCTTTTCCTGATAATCTCCACAGAAAATCCCCCGCATTCATTTGTCTGCATATGCAGAAATAAAAGAAGTAGAGGAACTTTTGCTATGGCTAAAGTGGTAGAGTTTCCAAGCTAGTAAGCCTTGGGAAGGATTTCAGAGAGTGTGCAGAAAGACGCAGTGGTGAGTGCGAGTCAAGGGGAGCAGCTGCTGGGTTCCATGCAGGTGTCTGGGTAATGTGCTTGTCTTCTCCCATCTGACCACTGGAACAAAAGTCAAAATAGAAGAATACATTTATTTAAAAATCACAACATATTCAGCTAAGGAAAAAAAAATAGAGTAATGCATCTCGAATTGAACTGGCATTTCTTGAAAACCTAATAGGTGGCTGGCAGCGTGCTAAATGCATTTGCATCCATCGTTCTCTCATTTAATCTTATTTAAGAATGCCA
The DNA here is from genome assembly GCF_000334495.1 of Tupaia belangeri chinensis. NCBI lineage: Eukaryota > Metazoa > Chordata > Mammalia > Scandentia > Tupaiidae > Tupaia > Tupaia belangeri. The sequence continues at coordinate 657,682 of NW_006160158.1, forward strand.
TATGTGCTCTGAATTTTGCTCTTTATTATTAGACACGCTGTCTATGTCTCTGTTGTTGTTGTTGCTGTTGTTTCAGAAAAAGAGAGTGATGCTGCTGCAAGTCTACCTTTGCCCTGAGAAGACATGATGCCACGCCACTTCACAGGGTTTCCCACCACGTGAGGAGGCCTGAAGAAACCAGCTTTAACCCCCTGCCATTTTGCAGTCATAAAATCTCAAATTTGTGAACAGCGTTCGCTATTTTGAGTAAGTAACAAGTATTTTCCCACCTCCTCGTTTCTGTTCTTCCCCATAATATTTCTTACTTAGGACCAGGTGGCAACGGGTAAATACACCCAAGCAGGCAAACATTAGAAGGTGTCTGAGAACATAGCACGACATTCCAAAGAAGTTGGCAGAACTAAGTGCCCATCACGAGGTTCCACGGGCTTAAAGGAATTTAGAGCAGGATGTGGTAAAAGGGATGTACCAGACTCAAAGGACTTGGATTCGGTTTATTTCCGTCACTTTCTCAGCACGTCACCTACGGTAAGTCTCTTTTAACCTCAATATGTACAATTATAATAAGAAAAGCATGGCAAGGTTATGAATACTTGATGAGGCAATATATATATAAAGATATTTTTGTACCATGTTAAGCCCTGTATATTTGTTATTAAGTAAGATAACACAACAAAGAAAAAATAATGGACACAAAGCAGAAGAAACAAATTGCAAACCTCCCTCCTCCCCCACCCCCATTTTGCAAGAAGGTTGTGCACTCACCAGAGAGAGAGCAAAGGACAAAGCACCCCGGGGGACATGCCACCATTCCTTCTCCACATCTCCCTCCTGTTGGGTACTGGGCACCCAACAGACCAGTCAGCCATGTGGGATCCAGTTCCCTTAACACTAAGTCATGGACTAGCCCTGTTTTTCTTTTCTAAAGAGGAACTTTCCCAAACCATTCTTACTCCAAAGTATTTTTTTTTTCTATTTCTTACTGACAAACAAATCTCAAATCCTGTAGTAGTATCTTTCTAGGGTTTCAGAGTCCTAGCTCTTTCTTTCAGAACTTTCAGTGGCGTCCTGCTTCTCTGTGCTTTCCTAAGAGGGTCCTCAGACATAAGAGGGCATCGGAGACCTTCGACTCAATATGCTCAAACATCTCACCCGCTAAGATCCTGGACCCGGGTTTTCTTTTTCTCAGACACTGCAAAGTTGGACTGCCCTATCTTTCCATCTGTCTCTCTGGGACAAAGTCCATCTTTACTCTAAGGAATGCCTTCAAAGAACCAGGAGATGCCACAATGGTTACATTACTGGACTCCCACATAGTCGACCATGGTTTGAGTCTAGTGGTTTGAAACTCACGTTGGGCACGTGTGTGTGCGTGCCCAAAATCCCAAGAGGAGACTGGATAAGAAGGGATTGTGGAATGGCCATCCCTCCTAGTGGGTGATTTTTCATTCTCTCTCTCTCTCTCTCTCTCTCTCTCTCTCTCTGTCTCTCTGGCAAGTGCATGCACCCTAAAGCAAAAGTGTCTCTAAAAAAAAAGAAAAGAATTCTTCCAATTGATTAAAAAAAAAAAGAAAAGAATTGCCTTCGAGTCAGTCTCACTGTTCTATGTGTACATTTCAGATACCTCACTAATCAAATATAACAGTAACAGCTTCTGCTTAATTTGCTCCTATTCTGAACATTTATTCCAAGGCTGACGTCTTACCAAAGGGACATCCCACAGAGATGTCTCACAGTGGCAGTTGTGCATGGAGTGACGGAGGTAAGTCAGACTCACTGAGCAGGGCCTCCCTGGAAGAGCAGGACAAGCTCTTTGAAATGACCAGTATGCCACCTCCTCCTTCCCAGGGGCAGGGAAGAGTGGCCTCCCCCAGAGGAGTGCCAGATTTCCAGAAAAGAAAGGGAGGCCATATCTTTCTCGGGGTTTTCCAAGTGAACCACCAGGGCTGGGAATTCCCAAGAGAGGAGGGAGAGAAGTGAGGAAGAGTCACCCTCCAGAGAAGTCACCCTCCTGCCTCAGCCTCAATGTGAGGGCTCCTAATGGAAGTGACAGGATTGTCCCTGAGGAATGCTGACATGTGCTCAGGAAGGTCCATGGAAGGGTGCTCCTTGCTGTTTTGTTCATGATCACAAAAACCTAGAAGACAAAAAAAAAAAAAAAACATAAATCTCATCAAATCTTTGGTCCTTAATGAGGACAGGGCCACCCCCTACAACATATGTAGGAAATGTGTGTGGGTGTTTCCGAGTGTCATCATCCATTACAATGTATTCTCATAAGGGGAAGCATTTTCCCGATGCAGCAAGCCTTTCCTGCCAGCCGTTTGTGTAGGTGAAAAACATTTGAACCAAGAATGTAACTGCCCTATATAAACACAAGGTAAGTTTTGCATAATTTTAATATATTATGACTTTTCTAAGAGTGAAACAACCAAATAAGCTGACAGATTTTGAAACTTTGTTTAGTTTGAATCTTTACCATGAGTTGTTGATCATTTTAATAAAATCATGGCATAGATGGCAATATCTCCCACAGTTTTAATTATTTTTTAAAGAATTATTTTATTTATTTATATATTTATTTTAATTGGACCAGAAAGGGACACAGTGAGAGAGAGAGAGAGAGAAAGAGAGAGAGAGAGAGAAAGGGAAAGTGAGAAAGCAAGCCTCCAGGTCTGGGACTCAAACCATGGTCGGTCATGTGGGAGTCCAGTGCCCTTAACCACCATGCCACTTGCTGGCCCCTATGTTTTCTTTTCTTTTTTTTTTTTTTTTTTTAAGAATAGTTAATTTGGGACCAGCAGACAGCATAGTGGTTATGCCACTGGATTTTCATATAGATAGTCAGCCCTGGTTCAAGTCCTGGACCCAGCAAATTAAAATTCATGCTAAGCATGTGTGCGTGTGTGCCCAAGATCCCAAGAGGAGAATGGAGAAGGGATTGTGGCATAGCCATCCCCCCTCAACCAGGGATGATTTCTTGCTTTCTGCCTTTCTGTCTCACTGGTGAGCATGCCCTATAGCAAAAATCTCTCTAAAAAATAATTTTATTTATTTATTTATTTTTTAATTTGCTATAAGGTATGTGCACTCACCAGAAAGAAATGGAGAAGGAAAGTGAGAAATCAAGCTGCCGGGTCCAGAACTAATACCACAGTCAACCATGTAGAGACCAGTGCCCTACAACTATGCCACCTGCTGGCCCCTGTGCCTGTGTCACGGTTTGAGTCAGCGACCAAGTACACGTAAATGGGTCTGATTTTGGAGTCATTGCATTCCCTTGAGTCTTCAATAGGGTGAGCATCTGTCTGCTTCACTATGTTACCTGCTGGTGGACCTGAGCCATTTATAGCCAAATGGACTTTATTTTATTATAAATGTATTTTCTTTATGTCTTTATATTACAGTTAGGACATTTGTACAAGAGCCTTCAAAAGTGTTCATGGAATGGTGCTAGCGGGTGATGTAGCAGTAAAATGCAACACTTCATGAGACAATCTCATACGAGAAGGTTCCTGGTTCAAGTCCTAGACTGGTTCAAGTATGGGCTGGGCATGCCCGTAACCACGAAACAAAGCCAGCTGAAGTGTGGGTGTGGATCCTGGCACCAGGACCTGTTGGGGGTTTATCTCCCTCTCACTCTCTCTTCCTCCCTCTCCTTTCCCTTTCTCTGTCTCACACGTGGAAGAAATAAAAGGATATATGTATTTTTAAAACTTTGTGGGAAAATGGAATTAAAGCACGAATTCTTTTGCTGCAAAGCAATGTGGGTTTTTTTCTTCTGATACACATTTTCCTTGAACTTTTTGAGGACCTCGCTTCTGGGTTTTAATAACGTTTTAGGTAAGTCACTATTATTTATGAACCGTATTTCAACATAGTATGGGAGTCATTCTTCAGTATTTTCTTAAATGAAGGTATCGATCTGGATACCGTATTTTTTTTCCTTTATTTATGATAGAGCATGTGCACACACATTTGAGAGTAGGAAAGAGAGGAGCATCGTGATCCTCTTCCTCCAGTCCTCCCGCATTCATGCTGTGTACCCAGTGTAGACACAGTCTAAGTAAAATAGGAAACATTACGCTATGGAACACTCCACCAGGGCTAAAAGGAGTAGCTAAATTTATATATATTTATATGGGAAAAGCTCTAAGCAAAGAAAGCTGCTCAAACGTATAAGCACATACAGCTGTTACGAGGTGTGCACTCAACTGATGCTTGACCGAATCATAGTGCAAAGTTTGACCTCCTCTCGGGCATAGTCGTTCAAAAGCTCCTACCCACCCCACCCCCCACACACCCCCATCCCCAGAAGCTCACAAGACTTACTATCAATATTAAGCACAACAGAAGAAGTAGAACTCTCCTTTGGTAAGGCAGCTATGGCAGTAGACCAGCACATTTCTATAGCCCGATTGGAAGGCAGATCAATTTGTACACAGTGGGAACAGTTATTTCCCCAGGTCCTCATAGCCTGGGGACAAATGACACATCACAATGGCACTAGGCTCTGAGCACCCTGCCAGCTTAGTCTGTGGGTCTCCGGCCTCTGCCCCATGGGCTCCCGGGCCCACACAGCTGCTCAGGGTTCTGCCCCACAGCTGCTGTGCTCCTTCTGTTGCTGTCTGTCTCGGCTAAGGGCTTGCCTGCCTGTGACCTTTTCTCCCCTCCCGCGTTCTGCAA
>NW_006160158.1:662607-664761 GCF_000334495.1 Tupaia belangeri chinensis
CGGCTGGGGCTTTGCCTGCCTGTGACCTTGTCTCACCGCCAGCGTTCTGCAACTCCCAGGCTTAGAGGGTGTGTTTTAGCTCCAAGGATATGCTCTTCCCACTGACCTTAGATAGTCAACCCTGTAAGGGATCACAGAGACGTATGTTAGGTGGGATCTCAGGAACTGGACACTCTGAGAAGACCTCCTTCTTGGCAAGACCCTTGACCATGATATTCACACACCTTCATGCTCTCCAAACCCGCACTCCAGGTCCCTGCCTTCTAGGGAGGTAACATTCTTTTTCTTCCTTTTTAAGATTACTCACTTACTTCTTCCATGAGCAAGAGAGACAGAAAGACAGCACCCCCAATGGAGCCTCAGTGCTGTGATCCACCTCCAGCCTCAGCCAGTCCTGATCACAGGCACACCTATGCACAGTATACTCAGGGTGGTGGGGGATATAAACCCAGAACCTTCCCATTTGAGTCAGCCTTGCAGACCATCACATTTCACTGCTGCCCCACCACCCAGCCTGCAGGGAGACAGCATTTTTTGCTGCTCCTTTACTTTCTACACAATCTACACTGGAGAGTGCCCAGAACCTAATCGCCACCGCCTTCCTCATATAAGTAATATTCCTGGTGTCTACATGGATGGACAAGAGTTATTTCAATGACCAAAAGTGTGAGTCCTAGTGACTGACCATCTCGCACACTGAAGATCACCTTGTACAAACTCGTTACTGAAACCTCCCTGGACGTCAGTTTCCTTGTCTGGAAAACGAACAAAACCACATGAGTTCATCCAAGAGTAAATGGCGATGAACTATTTGTGAGCACTCCGCACTGTTCCAGCTTGTGTAAGAACTGCAGAAGAGCTGTCAGTGTCTGTCTCAGGGCCACCTGGAAAGAGATGCAGATGGAGCCCTTATTTTTTCAGACACAGGAATAGGTATTAAAAAAAAAAAAAAAAAAAAAACTTTGCCAGCAGGTGTGCGGTGGTTAAGGCACTAGACTCCTGCATGGCTGACCACAGTTCAAGTGCTAGACCTGGCCAGTTTGGAACTCATGCTGGGCACATGCGCATGTGAGCCCAAAATCCTGAGAAGAAAATGGAGGGGAAGGGATTGCAGTATAGCCACTCCCCTGCAAGGTGATTTCTCACTTTCCCTGGCACTGGCTCTGTATCTGGCGAGTGCATGTGCCCTATGGCAAAAACCTTTAAGAACGAAAAAAAAAACAAAAAAAAAACCTTGCCAGAAGGCGCACGTGCTCCCCAAAGAGAGCCAGAAAATGAAGAAGGAGAGGGAGAAAGCACCCTCCAATGGGGCATGGTCACCTCACAATCCTTTTTTCATTTCTTTCTGTGAGACTTTTAGGCATACGTGCACATTTTTTGGATATTGTGTATTCTGAGCCCCGACGTCAGGTAAGATCTTATTATCCCTACTCAAAGCCAAGAGAGATCAAAGACTTGCCTAAGCGCACATCACTAGTAAAAAATGGGAGATCAAAGGGAAAGGAAGTTAGAATTTACCCCATAAAATGAGGACATTTGGTCACTTCCAACGTACGTGAGTGTCCATGGTTCTGGTGTCTGAATCTCAACTCCTGAAAGGCTGAGCGGGTTTCTGCACAGTAATTGTGTTTGTTTGTACTCTCCCCACCTGCCAGTTACAATTAGATGCTTCGTAAAGACTTGATGATAAAAGGGACTTATCATGACTTGTCCCTGGCAGGGAAACAAACCAATGAAAGTTCCAGCTTTACGAGGTAAATGCCCTTTTCCTGTTATCTTACTGGGTTTGGGGTTTTCTTAATTCTGGGAGTTTCAAAAAGATAGTGAGAGATTATTTCGGGCTGAAAGAGTCAGAGAGGAAGAGGGAGCAAATCCTCACCAAAGGGGGAAAAAAAAAAAAAAAGACAAGTCAAAAAGCAAGTAAACTTTGAGCCCCTTCCGGACAAATATTTACAACCTGGCTGAAGGCCAGGCCCTCAGGAAGGCTGTGGTGATGCCAGCCCTGAGGCAGAGAGTTGGAGGGCAAAGGTATCCTTAGATCAGGACTTTTATTTTCAGTGCACCTAGACTGTGCAGAGACATAAAGCAAAATCCATGTCACTGTCACCAAACAGAAGCAGGAAACAAGCTGGAGACCTAGAAGCGTGGACAGCA
>NW_006160158.1:664771-674099 GCF_000334495.1 Tupaia belangeri chinensis
TGTGGAGAAAACAATAGAAAAAAATCTCAGAGCCTCGCTGAAATTATCATTGGTTTGTTCCCTTACTAGGGACAAGCCCCAGAAGGAAACGAAAAACTAGCCTCATCATGGCTAATGATCCCTAGCATCCTATCCTTCTGGGAAACCCAGAGCGCTAACCCCAGAACACCTGCCACGACTTCGTTCTTACAGAAGGTGCGGAAGGAGGCAGAGAAGGTGGACCTGACTGCAAACTGCCTTGGCTGGTTTCCACCAGCGTTCTGCCCCTGAAGACATCACCAACCCTTTGTCATGACTTAGCTGCCCACTTCCAGGCCTTTCAGTTTCCCTGCCTCCCACTCTCCACTGCCAGCCCACCCCTGAAAATCTCCTCTCACTGCCTCCCCACCTACCAACCAAAATCTTAGCCCATCTAAACCATCGTCATTGCCTTTAAAGCATTATCCAAGAGGGAAGAAGTGTATCCTGGCACCTCCAGCTTCACACTGAGATGTGGTTTTAAATGTTTATTGATTGATTGTTAGAGGGTATGTGCACTCACCAGAAAGAGACAGAGAGAGGGGGTAAGTAAGAAATCACCCCACTCATGGGGAATGGCCGGCCATGCCACAATCCCTTCTCTTCCATTCTCCTCTCAGGATTATGGACATACACATACATACACACAGATTGTTTTTCAGGCCACTGGGTTCATGACTCAAACTGCACAGTCAACCACGTGGGATCTGGTGGCATCAGCCACCATGCCACTGAATGGCCCATGTGTTTTTTTTAATAAATAATAATAATAATAACTCTGCCAGGCTGAGCAGCTGCTTTTGTCCACCTGGCCCATCTATGATACGCCCACAGTCTCTTCATCTGGACTTGAGGCCCCATCAGTCAGCCGGTCTCACTCAAAGTCAAAGCCCAAGTCTGCAGAAAGGCCTGAAAGGCCCCTTACTTCCCCTTATATGCAGTTCCCTGCCCGGCGCCCCTCTCGTACCATCTCCCTCTTGTTTACTCTGACCGCAAACACCTGCCCCTGCTCCTGCATGAACTACCCTTCAGAGCCTGAGTGCAACCAGCCTGGCCTTGGGGCTGTGGCCTTGGCCTGGGAGATGCCTCCCTCCAGTAATCTGTGTGGCTCACTCCCTTCCCTCCCTGCTCAAAACTTGCTGTATCTATATATAAGAGAGCCTCATTGTATCATTCCTGTTCCCGAACCCTGCTTTTTCTCACAGTAGTGTCACCACCTGGAAAACACATCTTGCTATTTCATTATGTCTGGTGGCTTCTCACCCTGGAATGGCAGATCCATTCCAGGGAAGGGTGGGGGTTTGTGGGCCAGGTCTATGTTGTCATGTACCGCTGTACCCCCAACACTTAGAAAGCTCCAGAGCGCAACACATCTGTGCTTAATGAATGGATAAAAACTGCCCCATTGAAGTCAGACCACCAAGTCCAACACAAAGGCCGCCATATTGTTCCTGTCCAAAATGGCCTCCCGCATCGCCTGGCTGTTCACCTCTGCCTCTGTCTTAGGGATTACCACAGTTGCCTTTCACGCAGTGCACCCTCCACCACAGCTGTGCCCTGGAAAGTAGATAAACCCATTCCTATAAGAGGAAGCCCAGTTTCACAAAGGTTAAGAAAAATGCCCAAGGTCTTACACCTAGGAAGCAGAAATCCAAGCTTCTCCTTAACCCAAAGGCTGTGAATGCTCTTTCTACTAACCCTAGTGCCTTTCAAAGCACACAAAAGCTTCCTCAGTAAATTAAACGCCCAGTACAATGGGTGTCAGGTATTTTTTCAGCTCTACTATGTAGCACTGCCCAAGAATTATTTGAGGAAGGAAGGAAGGAAGATAACTACAATAAATACTTTGACTACTTTTTTCTTAATGGCGTTCTACGCAGAGGACAGGCCGCTGCAATATAAGTGGCTCAATCAGAGGGAGAGCACTCCCCAGCTCCTCATCTAACAGACACCCTGCAAACAGCCATCGCCCTTTCCTCCCAGCCAGTCTCCTAGGTCATTTTTTTGTGACTCCAAAGCAGAAATGGGAGAGTAAGACAGCCTTACAGTAAGCCCCACCCTCGCTCTTTCCTTCCCTCCCTCCCTTCTTCCCTCACCTGGTCGGAAGGCTGTTATTACAAGATGACTAAGTCAAGAAAGCTATTTTCTACCCTGAGAACCTACCCATCTTTATAATAAGGGAACTGTGTGAAAATCACTGTCACTTTCATATCATGTTGATAAAGATTCTCATATTATTCTAAGATTTTATAAACAGAATCCCCTGGGGCAAGCCTACCGGAATTTGTATAGGTGCAGTTACCAACTTTGTTCACTAGATGGCCCTCATATTTTACGACCCATGGCCTGGGCTCCTTCCAAATTCGGGCATGTATTTGGAAAGCACGGGTACTTTTATGTCTTCACAGAGGTAGTCATAATCTGTATGCGGAAACATACATGCTTCTGTGCGTATACATTTACTATTTGTAATGCTAAGTTTCCAACTAGAACTTACGGGAGAACATTTTAAATTGCCCTATTAGAATCTCTTTATAAATAACTTCTTCAAAGCAAAAGTCAAAAGAAATCTAATCTATGCCCAATTAAGAGGCCCTATACTTACTTACCAGATTCTTCTTTCATAAGACATGAATATAATATTTCCTCCAGACCATAGGACCAATAACCTACAACGGTCAGTGTGGGTTAGACCAACCTATTTCACAGCCCAGATGGCTGCTCAGGGCTCCTAGACTGGAATAGAAATAGCGTTGTACATTTTTCAAATAAACTATGCTAACCTACTCCAGAGAAAAAGCTGATGGTTTATCTCAGCCCTCTCCTCTCAGGCTAGCCAAACTAAAACGGACTTCCAAACATAGCTGATTTGCCACTTTTTCTTTCCCTGCTGAGAGCCAACCAGTAAACTCGTTGACAAGGACCAAGCTATCGCTGTGCTCCCGGGGGATTCTGGTGTTTAATGCTTGTCTCAACCTGTTCTTATTAAATTTCTGACATGCCCCAGTTCACTGAGACACATTTGTTCTCTTCCTTTCGCTCCCTCCCTTCTACCTGCCCAGGCATTAATGCGGCGTATTAGCTTCTCGGGTAGCAACGCTATCTTCACAGGCAGTCAAACAAACAAGTTAAGGGAGCTACATGATGGTTTCTCCCGAGACACACACAAATATTATCACAAGGACCTCAGAGCCAGGGCCCCTGCCCATGACAGAGCTATCCACGTTTCATTTCACACCTTCAGAAATCAAGCAAAATAAAGGATGATTAGGAATTGGCTTTCTTTTTTCTTTTTTCTTTCTATTTTTATTTTTTTGGTGTAAGATCTGTTAAGAACAGGGATAAGAAAAGTGTGGGGATAAAGTATCCTATCTAAACACACAGCAGGAAAGAATGCTGAGCCCTGGGCAAATTCCCATTTGACCCCCTTTTTCTCTCTCACTGACTCTCAAGACAAGCCCATGGCCCTCTTCAGGGCTGCTTCCATCCATTCTTCGGTCTGAGTTTCCTCTTCTCCAAGGCCCATGTGATTCAGATCCAAAGCTTCTCCACTGCCTTCCTGCAAACAAGCAACATGTGTTGGAGATCGTTAATGTTGCAGAGATAGGTGCAGGATTTTCAAAAATTAGTAAGTGCCGGAAGAATGTGGTATGTCCTGCAAGTGTTAGGCTACTATTTATTTTCATAATGCATCAAAACATAAGTGGATCAAGACTAATTTCTCCTGGCTCCTTCTTTAGTCTTCTCTTGCCTCATCGTGAGACCTGAGCTTCTTCCAAAACCTCTTTTTTTTTTGGAGAGGTTTTTACTATAGGATGTGTGTGCTCACCAGAAAGACAGAGAGAGACAGAAAGTGAGAAATCACCCCCCCAGGGGGGATGGCCATGCCACAATCCTTTCTCCTCTATTCTCCTCTTTTGATCTTGGGCATGTGCATGCACGCGCCTGGCGTGAGTTTAAGCCTCTGGGTTCAGGACTCTAACCGCAGTTGACTACATGGGAGTCCAGCGACATAGCCATTATGCCAACGGCTGGTCCCCAAAACCTTCCTTTTAATCCAGGGGCTGAGGCCGCTCACTAACCTCTTTTCTTCAGCAGACACTAGCAGTTAGCATAATGGCTATGTCACTGGACTCCCACGTAGTCGACCACGGTTTGCGTCCCGGACCCCGTGGCTTAAAACTCATGCCGGGCACGTGTGCGTGCGTGCCCAAGATCCCGAGAGGAGAATGGAGGAGAAGGGATTGTGGCGTGACCATTCCCCCTGGGGGGTGATTTCTCGCTTTCTGTCTCTCTGTCTCTCTCTGACTGTCTGGCGAGCGCACACACCCTATAGCGAAAACCTCTCCAAAAAAAAAAAACTATCTTGCAAACCAACTTACCCAGGAAGTCACAGAAATGAAAAAGATGAGCCATTAAGTCGTGTGGTGGTCCCAGGAGGTCTTCGTCACATAATGTCTCATCTTTGTACTTGACACATGGACTATGAGGTAGGTGTCTGTGATCAACATCATTATCACCATCCCCGTCTTTTTGCAGATGAGGAAGCTGAGGTTCAAGAAAGCTAAGTGATTCACCTAAGATCACTTGGCTATTAAGCAATAATATTGAAACCTTCTAATATATAACTTTGTTTCTGACACCTCTGAGACTTCAAGCTGCCTCTATGTCAAAACAATCCTATTTTGGGCATGAAGAACCAGCTACCGAAACAGCATCAACTGTTTCCCTCTCAGCAACGTGAATGGAAGAAGGGAGGAAGGTGCAGGCGGGTGGGAGGGGATGAGGACTGACAGGGGGCCAGTGGCCCTGCTCACAGTCTGCCTCTGTATTATCTAACCAGTCAAGGTGCCACCTGATGAGCAAAAAGTCTTGGGAAATGGAACTACGTTCTGGGAGCACTAAGCCTCTTTCAGAGACACCAGACAGGCTGGATAAACCAATGGGAGTCACCCAATGTAGCAATTCAAGTGTAGGACATTTAGGCACAGGTCAAGAGGTCTTTACAATAAGGCATTCTTCATCCGTTGGACTACTACACTGCAGTGGGAATGAATCAGCGCACAACCGTGTGAACAAAGCTCACACGCATCATGGTCAATGGAAAAGCTCAAACCCAGAAACTGTGTCAGAGGAGTCCTTTTTATAAAGTTCGAGAATAGGTGAATCTAATCCATGGTGGTTTAAATCAGGATACTCGCCACCCTTAGGTAGGGGGTAAGGTGGGACAGTAAAACAAAACTCAGTGTCCCCTGACTTCTTTGCTTCTTGAAACCTTCAGAGATTAGCGCCACAGGCCCAGGGGTCAGAACTGGGTTCAAATCCTGGTTCTGCAACTGCGTGACTCTGAACAAGTTACTTAAACTCCTCGTGCCTCAGATTTTTCCACCTATAAAATGGGACTAATAATACCTTCCTCAAAGGGTTGGTGTGAGAAGTAAATGAAACAATGTATGGGAAGTGCCCCAGCAGCATCGCAGGTGCTGTAATAAGCAGTGACTATCATTATCCCCGCCCCTGTGGCCTGATGGTAAACCAGGATCAGAGAGCAGATAGGTAGGAGCACAGGCCAGAAGGGAAGGGAAGGACCCAACTAAGCATATGATCAAAGGTGTGCAGAATTTTCCAGAATGCTGCACTGGCGAGGGCTGCCCACTCACTTCTGAATCTTGCTGCCTACATGTGCAGACTGGCCTGATGCAGTCAAACCAAGCTGTTTCGGTCCCATCTACCAAGGCCCTTGCTAGGGGACCTGATCCCAGCCCGATAAATTATTGTGTACTAGTGTTCTCAAAGTGATTGCTAGCAACTTACCGGGTTACCCTCCTGCTGATGTAGGTTGCATTTTATCCAGAGCCTTATGAACATACAAAACCTTGATCTTGGCAGGGTGTAATTTTGCTGTATCCTAAGTCAAAAAAAAAAAGCCAGGTGGAGGGAAGAGGAGAAACCAGCACTGGGCGAAGCTTCAGGAACAACAGAGCTTGGGAAGCCTCATGTTGTAGGCTTTCCTTCCTGATTGCAGAATGAAGACAGGGAGTCCCTAAGGAGGAAAGAGAGGTGTCCTCCTGGACAGCCCCATCAGTTAGAGGGGCCTACAGCTGCTAGACCAGAGAGAATGCATTGTTGGCTTTGTATCACCAAATGCTCTCTCAGGGCATCCAAACAGGAGGTACCTGCTCTGCACCAACAAGGAGCCAGCTGCTGATGCTTGCAACATGGGTGGGTCTCGGGAGCATCACGCTAAAGGTAGGAAGCCAGACTCCAGAGACTGCATGGAATTCTGGAAAGGACAGAACGTGACTGTACTGGCAGAGCCTAGGACTGGAGGTGGGAGTATTGAAAGGGGTCACAGAGACGTCAGGTGATGAAAGTGTCTGTATCTTGACTCGAGTGGCGCTGACAAGGACATGTGCATTCATCAGAGCCTACTGAACTGTCCACGCGGAACGAGTGTCATGTATGTCATGCAAGTCACCCTTCAATAAAGTCGATTTTAGGAACAGCGGGTGGTGTGGTGGTTAAGACGGCTGGATCTCACATGGCCAGCAGTGCAATTCAGGTCCTGAACCCAGTGGCTTGAAAACCATGCCGGCCATGCATGCGCGCGCGCGCGTGTGTGTGTGTGTGTGTGTGTGTGTGTGTGTGTGTCCCCAAAATCCCAAGAGGACAATGAAGGCAAAGGGATTGCGGTGCGACCATGCCCCCAGGAGGTGCTTTCTCACTTTCTCTTCGCTTCTCAGGTGACTGTATGCACTCTATAGCAGATTAAAATAAAATAAAATAAAAATGAAGTTGATTTTAAAAGGAAAAGAAATGATGTCTTAGTCATAGGTTCTCTGCTCTGAGAGGAAGCCAGGGGCCTATAGGAGAATTCCAGCGAGTCCCAGCCTCCACCGGTCTAGCAAATTAACGCTTGCTCAGTGCTTTGCAGTTAATGGAGCACGTTCTCCTCTTTTGATCATCACGCCCACTCCATGGGGGGCATAATTAAGCCCATTTTACAGCTACAGAAATAGGCACAGGATGGCTAAGGAAACTGGCCTAAGTCTTCTGGCTCAGAGTCCTAGTAATATATCGGGGAGTCAGAGGGGGGTCACTTCCCAGCAAGGCTATCACAGTCCCGGAGCGAATAGCAGGCGGCCTTGCCAACAAGCTAAGTGACCCAAGCTTGTTCCATGGTCGGGGGGCGTACAGTCGCGGCCTTGTCAGCTCACTGAACCGACCGGAAGCGATGCTCAAAGGTCAAGGGGCTCAGATGGGTCCTGGAGCCCCGCCGGGTCGGACTCCTCCATTCAAGAACACCCCTAAAAACGGCCTCAGAGATCATTCCAATCTAGAGAAACTGAGGCCCAGGGAGTACGAATAATCTGACAGACGTGCAGCTAGTTCAGGAGGGAGCCCCTCATCAAAAGCCAGCCTTTTCACTCAAACAGACCTCAGATGTCAAATCAGGGTCACGTCTGTGAGTGAAGATGTGACACTTTCAGACCAGGACAGAGAATCAGCCCTAACACAAACACAAGGCTCCTTTCCAAGGCTCTAGGCTCCACCTCTCAGGCATGGAGCAGTCCCTTCCACCCCAACCCCCAAGTCCCCAGAGTCTTATAACTTTAACAAACCACAGCAGCGAGCACATGCATTACCTCACCACGGTCTGGCTTATTTCCTAGCAGCGATTGTCCAAAGCTCTCTCCATTTCCCCCCTTCTGTTGGCTTTGCACCCTTAGCCATTCCTCCCTGCTGATATCACAACTCTCCGACCCTGGAGTGCTGGCACGAACCTCCTCCTCCCTCCAAGGTCGTCAGCTCTAGAAAAAGGGGCCCCCACCCTCACCCCAGTGCAGAGCAATGCTTATCATGCAGCTCCGTCTACAATGCTATTTTACAAGCACGTCTCTGTGTGGGAGTCGGGGCGGGATACCTGATGGTGTGAACATGGGGGGGAGTCTGCAGGGAACTCACAGACATCGAAGGGTGGAGGGGGAGGGTTCTACTTTCCATCTTGTTTCTTTATCTTTCTGCTCAGCTTGACTTTTTTTTTTTTTTTTTTGGGAGAGATTTTCACTGTAGGGCGCGTGCGCTCGCCAGACAGACAGAGAGAGAGACATAGAGACAGAAAGCGAGAAATCCCCCCCCAGGGGGGATGGTCATGCCACAATCCCTTCTCCTCCATTCTCCTCTCGGGATCTTGGGCACGCATGCACATGCGCCCGGCGTGTGTTTTAAGCCACCGGGTCCAGGACACGAACTGCGGTCGACTACATGGGAATCCAGCGACATAGCCATTACGCTAACTGCTGGTTCCCAGCTTGACTTTTTTTATTTCAATTTTGGCAGAGGTATTAACTCTTGGGATAGAAACAGAGAGAGAAAGGGAGGGAAAGTGAGAAAGTACCCCCATGAGGGAGGATAGTCAGGCTGCAACCCTTTCTCCTCAATTTCTCCATCCTGTCGGGATTTGGGGCATGTATGCCCATGTACCTAGAGTGTTTCTCAAGCTGCAGGGCCTGGGGCTCAAGCCTCATGGTCCACCACGTGGGATTCTGCAGCCTTCTCCACCAGGCCGCTGGCTGGCCCTCGGATCAACTTTTCTAACCAGCATACGTGGATTATATTGATTTATGCCAATAAGAATAGTCAAGGCCGGGACCAGCAGTTAGTGTGATGGCTATGTCGCTGGACTCCCATGTAGCCGACCGCAAGTCGAGTCCTGGACCCGGTGGTTTAAACTCATGCTCGGTGCATGTGCGGCATGTCCAAGATCCTAAGAGGAGAATGGAGAAGAAGGGATTGTGGCATGGCCATCCCCACTGGGGGATGATTTCTCGTTTTCTGTCTCTCTGTCTCTGTCTTTGTGGCGATTGTTCTTTGGGGCGAGCGCATGTGCCCTATAACAAAAACCTCTCAAAAAAAAAAAAAAAAAAGTCTGGGCCAACATATTTGTCATACACCTATCTATATAAGAGAGGAGAAGATCCTAGAAGTCTCCTTTTTTTAAAATGAGCACCTGTAACTCACAGCTTCCCTTCTTTCACAGTGACTGAAATATGCAACAATTTGAATGATAAAATAAAAACTACAAATGGGGACCAGCAGACGGCATAATGGTTGCATCTCTGGACTCTCACGTAGTTGACCATGGTTTGAGTCCCAGACCTGGTGGCTTAAACTCACGCCGAGTGTGTGGGTGTGCATGCATGCCCAAAATCCCGAGAGGAGAATGGAGGAGAAGGGATTGCAGTGTGGTCGTCTCCTCTGGGGGGTGACTTCTCGCTTTCTGTCTCTGCCTCTCCAGCCAGTGACCCCA
>NW_006160158.1:674121-679774 GCF_000334495.1 Tupaia belangeri chinensis
AAAAAAAAAAAAAAAAAAAAAAGAGTTCAAATGATTCACCCACATGGGATGGAGCCAGGGAAGGGTCTAGAAAGGAGGGCCACAGCAGTAGACCCTGACTGATTCCTCACTTGTGCCCTTGGAGCCACTATGAACTGTATGCACCACAGCCAGGGGCAGAGTCCCTCCTACCTGCCACGTGTGTGCTTGCTCCACGCCCCCAGCACCCGTCAGACTAACAACCTCTATAGGGCAAGGGCCATCTCGCTTCCCTTTGGTGCTGTCAGAGCTTAATGCATGCACAGTAGAACCCGAATAAACATCTATTAAATAGGACTTCAGGCAGTGTCCCAGAGGGTGGGAGGGCAGGTGGCTCGACACCAGAGCCACGCTAGAGCAGGCAGCAAGCTCCCCCTTCCTACCACCTGCACCCAGCAGCTGCACCAATGCCTCCTCGTTCCGACTCCTTCGCGTGTGGGCCCTGGCCCACACCTGCCTTTCCAGCCCAGCCCGGCTCCCAGGAAGAACGATGTGTCCCGGCAGTTGAACTGGTCCACTCGCCACTCCCTGAGCACACCTTGAGGCTCCCTGCCTCCAGGCCCTCGTCATACCTTTCCCAATCTGTGCCACTGAAAACCCAGGTCACGCCATCTCCTCCAGGCAGACTCACCTAGTGTGCTCCGCTGGCTGGGCTGGCTGGGCTGGCTTCCTCTTCTAACCAAACAGGGGCTCCGCTAAGGCTGTACCCCGCTTTGTATTGTGGTCAGCTAAGCCTCCCCTTTGTGAGGATGAGAGTGTCTCTTAAAGTTCTATGGCCTGCATAAAAGGAGAGGGAGAAATATAAGGGTGTAATTCAAGTCGGAGCTGAATTAAAGACTGAATTAAGACTAGTTTGGGTTTGGAATTAGAATTAGGAAAGGGTCCGTGAATTCCCAAGACCACCCACTAGGCGGCGCTCGCAATTTCATTCCGGTGAAGACGCCTCCGGCTTTTGAAGTTTATATTACCTGTCTAACAAGTTTCCTTCCTGCCCTACTGTGTCTTTAAGAAGGTGAACCAGGTGAGACCAGGACTCCGCCCCCGGCGCTGACCCCGCCCCCCACCCCCGCCTGGGAAGCCCGGCTCCTCCCAGTCCCTGCAGACCTGGCCAGCAGTCCGGGCCGCGGTCCCAGGTCCCGGCCGGCGCCATGGAGCGGCGCTGGCCCCTGGGGCTCGGGCTGCTGCTGCGGCTCTGCGCCCCGCTGCCCCCGGGGTCGCACGCCAAGGAAGGTACCGATCCCCGCCCTCGCGCCTCTCGCCCCCTCCCCCGGCCGGCACCCTGCTGCGGGGGCCGGCATTCCTGAGCTGGCCCTCCCCGCGTCCTCTCCTGCTCCCTGCTGCTGCCCCAGCCGCCGGCCGTCGACCGGCCAGGCCAGCCTTTGGTCTTTAACCCCAGACCTCTGCGCTCCTGGGTCAGTCACTCCAGCCCTGCTGGCCTGAAGATTGCGCCAGTGGGTGGGCAGGGAGCTCCTGGCCACTGCCGGGAAGCACGTCTATACCCCAGTCTGGGCCAGCGGGGACCCTTCGTTCGCGGGCAGTCCCAGCCACAGGTGCCCAGGCAGAGGTCTCGGCCTTCTGAAGTGGAAGGTGGGAGACTTCTGCTGCCAGCCTGGGCCAGGCACAGAGGGACCTGCTGAAGAAGGGGTAGGGCTCGCTGCTGGGATCCCTGATGCAGGATCCGGCCTAACCGTGAAGGCCTGCACACCCTCTCCTACCCCCCTGCCCTCCTGCCCTAGCTTTCCAGACTTGGGCTGGACCTCGTACCTCCTGTTCCTGTCCCCACTGACAGGCCAGAGCAGGCCCTGGGACAGTGGAGGACACCCGCTCCCTGAGGGCCCCATTCCTGCAGCCCCACTCAGGACCCAGAGGCGAGCACCTCCTTGCGTCCATTCCAATTCTGCAGCTGGTGGGTGCTCTGGCCACGCTGTCCTGGGAGACGGGCTGGGGGCACATCCTGTGGGCTGCCCATCCCCAAGCTTCGTGCACTGCCTTTAGGCAAAGACCCCACACTCCAACCCGTGGCCCACTCTGCCTTCCTCCCTTGACACTCTGAAGGAAGACAGCCATCCCTGGCATGGCAGGTCACTTCTTCCAGGGCCCTTTCCCTCCCCTAAACTTCAGGAAATCCCAGCTGTTAGGGACAGGATGTTGAAACCCGGGCCTGGAGCCCCAGAAGGAGGATATGTGGGTTGCAGGACACCTCCTCCCTAGAGGTGACGACCCCTTTTCTCCCCACCTGCAGTCACGCTGATGGACACAAGCTCAGCACTGGGGGAGCTGGGCTGGCTGCTGGACCCCCCAGAGGATGGGGTAAGTGTCAGGGGTAGGACCCAGGAAGGCTCAAGGCCCAAGGCCTGTGGGAAATGGGGCGGAGAGGTGGGTGGAGGAACAGAGAAAAGAGCAGGAAAAACTGGAAGTGTCTCTGCAGGGAGGGGGAGGGGAGGCTGAGTCAGAGCCTCTTGAATGGGACATGGGGGGGTCAGACTTCACCCCATGGAGAGTGCCTCAATGGCCTGGCACCTGGCCCTCCCTGCCCCAGTGAGGGAGGGGGAATGCTGGTGAGAGCCCACATCCCCAGGGAGAGAATGCCCCACGCTGGGGGTTCTCAGCCGGAAGCTTGGGAGGGCCAAAACACCGGAAAGCATCCGCAATCTGAGACCATTCATCCCCTGGGGCTGCATGGGTAGGTTGGGGGGGCAGGGAATCCCATGAACATCTATTCTGTACACGTTTGTATATGTATGTGGACTGTTTTTTGGTTTTGGTATTGGGTTTTTTTCTGGAGAAGGGAAACAAACTTTTCATCATATTCTTCATCGGGTCTTTGAGTCCCCCATATTAAAAGCTGCCCCCAGAGGTCCCTGAGCCCTTGGCACGTTCTGCAGACCTCCCAGGCAGGCTCCTTGCACACCAGGCAGTCCAGCTGTTGGAGGGTGTGCAGGCCTGCTTCAAGCCCTTCCCTCCTTGGGTGTCCTAAGACAGTAAGCAGAGGTGGGTTGTGGGGGAGTTCCTGTGAGCCCCCTTTCTGCCCTCCAGCTGAGCTGGCCATAGAACCACTGGAGACAGCCTGCAGGACATTGGTCCTGGGCCCCCGTTCTCTTGGTGTTCTGGGCTGTCAGCCTAGCCTGTCTCTGGGTTGGGTCGGGGTTACTTGCTTTCTTTCCCTCCGGGTCCAAGGGTCCTGGCTCCTTTCTCTGCTCTCCCACAGAGTGGCGTATAATTAGAGTTAATAGTCTAAACCATAATGTATCCTCCAGGAGGGGCCGTTTGGAAAATCCAGGATTAGGCCAGCCCTAATAGGCGCCTCATCTCATAAACCAGCTAATCACCCCACAACGATGGCTGCAAGTCCATCTGCTGGCTCCCACGGGCCTCACCGAGCCCCTGCCTCCCCACCCAAATAACTTCCCTAATTGGGCTGGAGTGGAAGCAAGGGCCTTTTCTTAGCCTAGGAGAAACAGCCTAGGAGGGCAGGGAGACAGCCCGGTCAACTCTCCCGAGTCTACGTCGTCCCCTCCCTTCTTGTCTTTTTAAAGCAAGTGTGTGCACGCGCGCACACATCCACACACACACACACACTCGGGCTCAGGCTCCCCAGAAGCACCCATGTGGCAGCCAGCAGGCCCAAGTGATAAGTGAAAGGATCCTTATTGCTGATCCTGGGCAGCTGCTTCTCCCCCATCTGTCACTGCTGGAACTGAGAGGCGAGTTCCAGCTGGGAACATCTGCTTCACAGGCTCCAGCTGCAGCCATGGCAATGTGGCTAATGAGCTGTACGTTAACCACCCACGTGTTGACCGCCAGACCCCCACCCCATGCCTTCCACACAGGCCTTCTCCTAGGAGCAGGCTCTGGTGCCTTCTTTATTCTGACTATATGGCCTTTCACACACCCCGTGCAGATCTTTGAACTCCCAAACACAGTGCAGAAATGTGCACCTCACAGCAGCTTAAACTTCTGCCCCACCCCACCCCAATTCATAATTAATGGTCTTTTTACTAGCCTTTTCTCAGAGCTTGGAATAGGGATGACGACCCCTGCTTTATCATGAGCACAATCTCAGGGAAAGTGAACTTTCTAAGGACCTCAGTCTCCATCAAAGTGTGAGGTCACAAACAAAAATGTCAATGGAGTATTTTATTGAATTTGAGAACTTCGTTCTTAAATTCATCTGGCAGAGAAAATACTTTAAAATGGTTGAAAATGGTGTTTTTGAAGAAGAGGAACAAAATGGGAGACTTGTCCAGCAGCTCTCTGAACATCAACTATAATTAAAACACGTGGCATTGCATAAGAGAACACACACAGGTCAATGACACGAAATACAGTCCAAAAACAAACCCATATCCATGACATTTTAGTCTGTGATAACATTGGAATTGCAAATCAATGTGGAAAGTATCAGTCAGTCAGTAAATTGACAATTGGATATTCATAATTCTTTTAAAAAACTAGTGAGTAAAGAAGCCAGATTCCATATGGCCAACCATGGTTGGAGTCCCAGCCCCAGCCTCAGCCCCAATAGCTTAAAAAACACCAGGCACATATGTATGCACTCCCCAATGGGATGGAGAAATGGTGGAGAGGGGTCGTGGCAGACCCTGAAGTGCTTTCTCTCTTTCTCTAGAGAGCACATATGCCTTTTAGTAAAACACAAAATAGAAGATAAAGCTCCATCCTTACTTCACACTATACACACAAAAACAGTAAATTCTAGGGAGATTAAAATTCAAACCTAAATGGAACCAGCAGATGGCATAACGGTTATGTCACTGGACTCCCACATGGCTGACCACGGTTCAAATCCTGGGCCAGGGAGCTTCAAATTCATGCCAGATGTGTGTGTATGCATGCTCAAAATACCACGAGGAGAAAGGAGGAGGGACTGCAGCATCGCCATCCCCTTGAGGAATGATTTCTCACTTTTTTTCTCTCTGTCTCTCTCTGTATCTCTGATGAGTATACTTGCCCTATAGCAAAATTCCCTATTTAAAAAAAAAAATTAAGCCTAAAAATCGAACCTATGAAAATTAAGGGCCACAGGTGGCATGGTGATTAAGGTGCTGGACTCACACATGATTGAATGCATTTTGAGTCACAGACCTGGTGACTTGCTTCCTTGCCCCCCCCCCATCTCTGGTGAGTGAATATGCCCTGTACCAGATTTAAAAAGGATAATAATAAAAATAATTAAGTTAAATAAATAATTCTTTTTAAAAAAATGACAAAAATGTGTCTTGACAGTAGGACTGACAAAAAGTAAAAAGATCGTTGCTATTCAGCAGTGAGGAGCTTTTGAGAAAATGAGCTTTCTTGCATTGTTGGTAGAAGTATAGATTGATAAAGCCTTTCTGGAGGACAATTTGGCTGTATTTTACAACATTTGTAGTTTGTCTAGCCTCTGATATAACAGTTCTACAGAAATCCTACATTAATCTGTACATGGTTTCTTAAAAACAAACCAAAAAACTAGAAGCTACCTAAATGTCCAACGGTGGGTGAATGATTAAATAAATTAATAATATTCTGCCTATACAGTGGAGTCCTATTTACAGATTGCTAAAAAAGAGTTAGATGGATGGATGGATGGATGGATGGATGGATGGATGGATGGATGGATGGATGGATGGATGGA
>NW_006160158.1:688648-703176 GCF_000334495.1 Tupaia belangeri chinensis
GAATGCCTTGTGAGGCACAGGCCTGGTGACTTGCTTCCTTGCCCCCCCCCCCATCTCTGGTGAGTGAATATGCCCTGTACCAGATTTAAAAAGGATAATAATAAAAATAATTAAGTTAAATAAATAATTCTTTTTAAAAAAATGACAAAAATGTGTCTTGACAGTAGGACTGACAAAAAGTAAAAAGATCGTTGCTATTCAGCAGTGAGGAGCTTTTGAGAAAATGAGCTTTCTTGCATTGTTGGTGGGAGTATAGATTGATAAAGCCTTTCTGGAGGACAATTTGGCTGTATTTTACAACATTTGTAGTTTGTCTAGCCTCTGATATAACAGTTCTACAGAAATCCTACATTAATCTGTACATGGTTTCTTAAAAACAAACCAAAAAACTAGAAGCTACCTAAATGTCCAACGGTGGGTGAATGATTAAATAAATTAATAATATTCTGCCTATACAGTGGAGTCCTATTTACAGATTGCTAAAAAAGAGTTAGATGGATGGATGGATGGATGGATGGATGGATGGATGGACAAAAAGACTCATGTAGGCATCTTTCAAAGACGTCTTTGTTAAAAAAGAAAGTAGGTTACAGAATAGCACTTGTATGATCTCTTTCATGTTAGACACAAAACACAGAAACATTCAAACATTTCTCTAGAGGCATTGAAAACAATCCGGAAAGTTTTCCTACAAATTGTTACGAGCGGCTGCCTCTGGGAACCATGTGTGTGGAAGGTTCGGGGGGAGACTTAAACTTTTTTATTTTATTTAAGTCTTTATTCTTTGATTTTTTATAATAAGTGCACAGAGCCATAATGATTAAAATCATAAATTTTGGAACCAGGAGGTGGCATGGTGGTTAAGGTGCTGGATACTCCCACATGACCAACCACGGTCTGAGTCCCCATCCTGGTGGCTTGCTTTCTCACTTTCCCTGTCTCTCTCTCTCTCGCTCTCTCTCTCTCTCTCTCTGTGTGTGTGTGTGTGTGTGTGTGTGTGTGTGTGTGTCTGGTCAAATTAAAATAAATGAATGAATAAATAAAATTAAATAAATAATTCTTTTTTAAAAAATTATAAATTCTAGAGCCTAGGAACCAGCAGATGGCATAATGGTTACATTGTTGGACTTCCACTTGGTCAACCATGGTTCAAGTCCTGGACCTGATGGCTTAAACCTTACACCGGGTACATGCACGTCTGTGCCCAAGATCCCAAGAGGAGAATGAAGGAGAAGGGATTGTGGCATGGTCATCCTCCCTGGGGGATGATTTCTCACTTTCTGTCTCTGTCTCTGTCTCTCTCTCTCTCCAGCGAGCACACATGCCCTATAGCAAAAAGCTCTCTAAATAAATCAGTTCTGGAATACGGAGTGCCTGGGCTCCCATCCTAGTTCTGCCTCCTCTGAGTATGTAGGGCAAGACACTCAACCTTGCTGTGTATCAATCTCCTCATAGAAAATGTTAAGAGCTGGGAACCAGCAGTTAGCGTAATGGCTATGTCGCTGGACTCCCACGTAGTCGACCGCGGTTCGTGTCCCGGACCCGGTGGCTTAAAACTCACGTCGGGCGCGTGTGCGTGCGTGCCCAAGATCCCGAGAGGAGAATGGAGGAGAAGGGATTGCGGCGTGACCATCCCCCCTGGGGGGTGATTTCTCGCTTTCTGTCTCTATGTCTCTCTCTGTCTGTCTGGCGAGCGCATGTGCCCTACAGTGAAAATCTCTCAAAAAAAAAAAAAAATGTTAAGAGCCATGACTGGCCCATGATAAGCACCATGGTAATCCTAGCCTTCGGTATTACTAAGCTTAAAAATTATTTTGGCCCAGCCTTGGTGGTGCAGCCTGTAGCATACTGAACTGTGGTGCTGGAAGCCACACACCAGCCATGGTTTGGATTCCCAGTCCAATCTACCTGAAACACGCCACATGCATGTGTGTGCCCAAGATCCTGACAAGCTAGAAGGCTGTGGGAAGGGGATAGGAAGAGGAATAAAGTTTGACAAAACCTTATCAATGGTGTCTCTCTCTCTCTCTCTCTCTCTCTCTCTCTCTCTCTCTTACATGCTCTCTATCATGAATAAAATAAACTTTAAAAAATAAATAGGGGCCAGCCAATGGCATGGTTGTTAAGACAGCTAGATCCTACATGGCTGGCTGCATGGTTCGAATCCCGAACCTGGCAGCTTGCAAAATATGCTGGGTCCATGTGCATGCATGCCCAGAATCTCAAAAGGAGAAATGGGGAAAAGATTGTGGCATGACCATCCCTCATGGAGGGCACTTTCACTTTCTCTCTTTCTTTCTCTGTCTTTCTCTAGCAAGTACATATGACCTCTAGCGCATTGATAAATCGATAAATCCATCAAGCCAGTTCTCTTGTGTGGTAGTTAAGGGAGCCGTATCCCACATGGCTGGCTATGTGGTTCAAATCTCAGCCCTGGCAGCTTGAAAAACACAGGTGCGTGCACGTACATTCCCATAATCCCAAAGGCATGGAGACCTGGAGAAGGGATTGCAGTGTAGCCACTGGGGTGCTTTCTCCCTCTCTTTGTCTCTTTGTCTCTTTCTGGCAAGTGCATGTGCCCTCAGGCAAAAATAAAAATAGAGAAATGAAAACAGTTCTCTTAATGTGAAAGGAGTTGAGGGAGTGAACTAGATAGTGTCTAGGAGTTCAGCCAACTGTCAGGTGTTGATCTTAACGATGGCTACAATGGAAGGATCTTGCGGAAGGTGAGAGTCCCCTATGCAGAAGCGTGCTGTGCTTGCCCTTGCCTTCTGAAAGCTTAGGGGCTTTAATATTTGAAAATAAGCCTCATCTTCCCTCGTCACATAGGCAGAAGAGATTTGTGAATGAGTTTCACCTTTGGGGTCCTGACAGCTCTGCCAATGAGTAGGTATAGAGTAGTACTCACACTCTGGTTAGAGATGGTTACTGGAGCACCAGGGTCGTGAAGGGACTATTGCCCTGCCCATCCCACCAAATAAATTCCCTACTCTAGACACTGAACATACTACCGTGGGGCTGAGGAACAGGGAGAGTCCGGGTAAGTGGACCTCAGGGGCTCTGTCAGCATCCTCTCCACTGGGGTCTGGTCCCTGACTCTGATTGTCTACTCACAGTGGAGCGAGGTGCAGCAGATGCTGAACGGGACACCCCTGTACATGTACCAGGACTGTCCAGTGCAAGAAGGCGGAGATACTGACCACTGGCTTCGCTCCAACTGGATCTACCGTGGGGAGGAGGCTTCGCGTGTGCACGTGGAGCTGCAGTTCACGGTGCGGGACTGCAAGAGTTTCCCAGGGGGAGCCAGGCCTGCGGGCTGCAAGGAGACCTTCAACCTTCTCTACATGGAGAGTGACCAGGACGTGGGCATTCAGCTCCGACGACCCTTATTCCAAAAGGTGCTTCCACCCTGCATGCCATCTCTGTCTTGATGCTAACCCCTGCCTGGTTCCTCGCCGACCCTGGTCAGCTAAGGGAAAACAGGAGGGGGTCAAGGACAGGAACAGAGTGCAGGTGTGAAATAATGAGAAGAGTGAGGGACTAGAAATCAGAGGGCTGGACTCAAGTTCCTTTGCTGCTATGCCCCGACTTTGGAGATGGCATTTAATCTCTCTAAGCTTTAGTTTCCTCATCAAAAGATAGTAATAATAACTGGGCCAGGGCCAGCCCAGGTTTAGGGGGCTAAGGAACCTGTACCCCACATGGCCAACATGTGATTCAAATCCCAGTCCCAGTAGCTTGGAATATACACTGCGTATGTGTGTGTATATGCCCCAAATCCCATTAGGATACTGAAGTGGAGGAGAAGGGATTGCAGTGATTGGGGGTGCTTTCTCCCTCTCCTTCCCACTTCTGGGGAGCACACGTGCCTCCTGGCAAACTTAATTAATGAAAATAGTTGGCCTGCCTTATCTTAATGTAGAGACTTGTGCAAGCACTCACTGAGACAATAGGGCGCAGTGGTGATGAGGACCTTTTTTAGCCATACCCACAACGTGTGTGTAACGTTCCGCCACGATTGTGGCTAGTTAGTTCGTAAGACGATTCCTTCCAGGCTGGCTCTCGCTCATCCCATCCCTTTCCTACTTAGCAAAGCACATTATACTACAAGAGAACATGAAGCCATCGGTATAGGATGTGCTGTCATTTCATCCCCAAAGAGGCAGTGTTGTCAAATTTGTAATTGGTAATACATTAATTATGAGACACTCTGTAACTGATCACCTCATTGGCACTGGGGTTGGAAACACCCTCCCATGGTGGAAATCTTATAGACTAGAGCTTGGGAGAACCCACTGCTTGGGTTCCAGTCCTCACCCTGTTATGCAGTGGAAGTGAGATCTAGAAGTGGGCTTTAGCCACAGCTTTTTCCACACCTGTCAAATGGAGATGCTAGACCACCCTACCTCAGAGGGCCACTGCAGGGGCTCAGAAGGAAATGCACATAAAGTGCCTTGTTCATTCCTCACATGCAGTAAGCTCTCCATTCACAGTTGCAAAAATTGTAGTCTTACTTATTTTGTTTTGCTATAAGGTGCGCATGCCTGTTAGCGAGACAGAATGGGGGTGGAAGAGTGAATCAATCCCTTCTTCTCCACTCTCTTCTTGGGATTTTTGGCATGCCCATGCACGTGTCCAGTATATTTTTCAAGCCACCAGGTTTGGGACTCAAACCATACAGCTGGCCATGTGGGTTCTAGCCACCCTAACCTCCACACCAGCTGGCTAGCCATGAATTGTAAAGTCTCAAGTGAGCAATTGTTTCTGTTTTGTGCTCTCTCCCATCTTCTTCCCCGCTTCTCCCAGGTAACCACGGTGGCCGCAGACCAAAGCTTCACCATCCGTGACCTGGCATCTGGCTCCGTGAAGCTGAATGTGGAACGCTGCTCCCTGGGCCGCCTGACCCGCCGCGGCCTCTACCTTGCCTTCCACAACCCGGGTGCCTGTGTGGCCCTGGTGTCTGTGCGGGTGTTCTACCAACGCTGTCCAGATGCTGTGCATGGCTTGGCCCGATTCCCTGACACTCTCCCGGGCCCTGCTGGGTTGGCGGAAGTGGCAGGAACCTGCTTGCCCCACGCACAGGCCAGGCCTGGGCCCTTGGGCGCACCCCGCATGCACTGCAGCCCTGAGGGTGAGTGGCTGGGGGCGGGGGGGCGGGGGGGGGCTTGGGCCGGGGGGGCCGCTGCCACGGCGAGCCTGGCTATGAGGAGAGCGGCAGCGGCAAGGAATGCGTCGGTAAGGAGGAAGGTGGTCAGGGCCACGGGGAAGGGTCTGGCGGGGGGCGGGGCACAGAAGGCAGCCGATGCCATGTCTCGAGACTTCACCCTGAACGTCCAAGAGCACAGGGTTGGCCACAGAAACTGGGCGGGGAGCGGACGGTGATAATTCTGCCTGTTCAAGCAATTTCTCTCCAGCCTGCCCTAGTGGCTCCTACCGAACTGACATGGACACAGCCCACTGTCTCGAGTGTCCCCAACATAGCACAGCCACGTCCGAGGGGGCCACCATCTGTACCTGTGAGAGTGACCATTACAGAGCTCCTGGGGAGGGCCCCCAGGTGGCATGCACACGTGAGTCCAGGGGACAGGCGCTGGTCCTGGGGAAGGAGGCCTTGTGGGGGGTTAGAATGTTCCAGAATTTCCCAGTTTGGGAGTCCCTGCAGCACGTCAGGCTTGTAGCCCCCTGGGAGATTGAGGAGATGTGCATCAGTTACTTTCTCCTCTGGAGGAATCAAACCTCCCGACCAGGACTTGGCAGGACTTCAAGAACTGGGTAACAGGTGGAAGTGGGGGTGTCAGCGGTGTGGCTGGAACTACAGCTGACTCACTGATGGCTCCTCTTCCCCACAGGTTCCCCCTCGGCTCCCCAAAACCTGAGCTTCTCTATGTCAGGGAATCAGCTCTCCCTGCGGTGGGAGCCCCCAGCCGATATGGGGGGACGCCAGGACGTCAGCTACAACGTGAGGTGCTCCCAGTGTCAGGGTCCAGCGCAGGATGGAGGGCCCTGCCAGCCCTGTGGGGAAGGCGTGCGCTTCTCTCCGGAGGCCAGGGGCCTCACCGTGCCTGTCGTGCGTGTCCTGGGCCTTGAGTCCTACGCCAACTATTCCTTCACTGTCGAAGCTCAGAATGGAGTGTCCAGTCTCGACGGCTCCAGCCCCGCCAGCTCCTCCCTCAGCATCAGCATGGGGCATGCAGGTGACAGACCTGGAGCGCACAGAGGGCAGATGGGTGGGCAGGAGACCATTGACAAGACACTTAAGTTACTTCCTCTTTCCTTCCAAATCCAATTTGATCCCTCGGAACTCCCAGAGCCGCTCTCAGGCCTGTCTCTGACCCTGGTGAAGAAAGAACCACGGCAGTTGGAGCTGACCTGGGCCGGGTCCCGGCCTCGCAGCCCCGGCGGGAACCTGAGCTACGAGCTGCATGTGCTGAACCAGGTCAGGTGCTCAGGAGAGACAGGCCCTGCTGTCCATGCCTGGGGACACCAACATTCCCAGCCTGGGGCCCAGCAGGGAAGAGCCACCCGAAGTAAAGCACAGGGCTTCTTGGGACAGAGGTCTCCCACGAGCCCTGTCCTTGCCATCTCCTGGCTGACCTCCCGTGTACTCCCATGATTGCCCACCGCAGTCTCCCAGGCTCGCTTCCGCGGGACCCAGTTAACATGAGTCCCACCCACAGGACGAAGAGCGGCATCAGATGGTGCCCGAGCCCCGGGTCCTGCTGACGGAGCTGCAGCCAGACACCACCTACATCGTCAGAGTGCGGATGCTCACCCCGCTGGGCCCCGGCCCCTTCTCCCCAGACCATGAGTTTCGGACCAGCCCCCCAGGTGGGTTATCATCTGTTCTGTATACACACACACACACACACACACACACACACACACACACACGTCATCCCACCCAGGCCCCCAGCTCCTATTCCAAGTCGTGGCCCCTGTTCTTTCTCTGCACGCATGCGCACACATGTACCCACCCGTGTCCCGGTACAGGGGCAGACACGCACCCGACGCCCACGGAGAGGCCTGCCTTGGCTGCACAGGCCCCGCCCTTCTAAGCTCCATCGTCTCAGTGGACTGTGAGCCCCCAGACTTGCTCACGCCGTGCACCCACAGTTTCCAGGGGCCTGACTGGAGGGGAGACTGTGGCCATCATCTTCGGGGTGCTGCTCGGTGTCGCTCTGCTGCTTGGAATTCTCGTCTTCCGTTCCAGGTGCCAGTCTTACCTCCCCCTGAAAGCCATCCTGAGTCCCTGTGCCACAGAATACCCCCCACCTGTGGTCCCAGTAGCCCACCCAGCCCTGACACCAAAGTCCTGGTGTGTCCCGTATCCGTTCTGCTCCCTCATCTCTGCTACATTGGGAGATCCAATCAGATGCCCCTGGGCCCCTAGGGTAGCCCTG
Organism: Tupaia belangeri chinensis; assembly: GCF_000334495.1. Classification (NCBI taxonomy): domain Eukaryota; kingdom Metazoa; phylum Chordata; class Mammalia; order Scandentia; family Tupaiidae; genus Tupaia; species Tupaia belangeri. Next base: position 696,049 of record NW_006160158.1, read on the forward strand.
GGACCCTGACAGAGCTGGCCCTCCATCCCCACAGGAGAGCTCGGCGGCAGCGGCAGCAAAGGCAGCGCGATCGAGTCACCGACATGGATCGAGGTAAGCCGAGAACACGTGTGTACACATGTGTGTGTGTGCACTTGTGTCTGCACGCAGGTATCATGCATGTGTACGTGTCAGGAGGGACCTAGGGACTCACATTTGCTGGGGCGACTCTGGCAGTGAAGTGGGCTTGGTTGTCCCTAGGGCTCTGGTGTTTTGCTACCTAATTAACTTTGGTTAATTAACGTTGCACCGATAGCCCTCCAGTGGCTGTGGTGCAATTATATGTTAGCTGTTGGTGCCACTGGACCGCCACCCAGGGCTCTGAGCAGCCATTCTCATCCTGTGGCCAGGGCTGCGGGCCAGGCCGGGAGGACAGGAACTGGAGGCCTTCCTGCTTGTCACCTCGTTAGGTGCCCTGCCAAGGGCAGTCGGTATTCCATCCACATCCCTGGGGTGAGCGAAGCAGGGGATGTGGACGAGGCGTGACTGACTGGAGCAGGATGGGGGCTGGATGAAGAGACGGGCAAGGGACCAGAGCCTGGGTCACCAAGCCGAGAGCATGGGAAACTCCAGGCAGAGGACACAACCCTGGCGTCACTACCTGGCCCAATGTGCTAGACCTTGGGGAATGGGCACAGGGACCTGGAGAGAGACGGGAAGCAGAAATGTTGGGCTGCCGTGCTCAGTTGCTAAGGACGGAGACTTCCTCCCACTTCAGCCAAAACTGGAAGAATTCTGGGAGCAGAGGAGTGTGGGCAAGGATGGGCACCATAGCCACCCGTCCTGCTCGCCCCCATCCCACCCCCCTGAGCCCAAAAGCTGGCGCTCCTGTGGCTGAGCCGTCCCTGTTCTCCCAGAGGACAAACTGTGGCTGAAGCCCTACGTGGACCTGCAGGCATACGAGGACCCTGCACAGGGGGCCCTGGACTTCACGCAGGAGCTCGATCCTGCCTGGCTGGTAGTGGACACGGTCATCGGGGAAGGTGAGTGTGTCTGTGCACCATGGCCGGGGCCCTCTGGATGGCAGCATGGAGCTGCCAGCTGGCACCTCTGGCCCGAGAGCCCAGTGTGTCCACTTTCTGTGGTTCCCTGTTCCTCTTTGAATGGCTATGTTGATGTTCACCCTCACCCCCACCACCATCAGGTGCCTGGAGCAGCCCCGTGCACCTCACACTGCCCTTCCATGGCCGTGGAGTTTCCAATAGTGTGTCAGACACGTCTTTGTCCATCATAGTGTTGTGCTGAGGCTCGGACTGTTCCCTGATGGTTCCCAAGTAGTGGGGGGAGTCAGAACTTCCCTGGCCCAGCACTCTACCCCATGAGGGTCCAGTGTCCTCGGGCTGTCCTGACCCCCTGGATCACTGGAAGAAGTGAATCTGAGCAGAGAACAAAGCTTGGCAGTATCCTTGCCAATTGTCCAGCCAAGTCAGCGAGCCATAGCAAGAGGAGGCCACGGAAGAGAAGAGAGGCAGCAGCGGTCAGCCTCCCATGTCACTTGGTCACTAGGGGTGGACCCGCCTGCACTCCCTGAGCACACCCCAGGCCCACCGCACGGGGCCCATTCCCCACTACGTTCCCTGAGCACCTGCTGAAGGCCACGGGCTGTGCTAGTGCTGGAGTCAGGACACACAGCTCCACCGGGGCTCCAGACTCTGTCCCGTCTCCAGAAGGACACCCAGGCCCTGTCCCAGGAGGACACTCCGCACTTCTGATCTTCTGGGTCCCCGCCTGCCCCTTGGGGAGCCTGACAGTGCACTGGGCTATGCCTGTTTCCACCCAGGAGAGTTTGGAGAAGTGTATCGAGGGACCCTGCGGCTCCCCAGCCAGGACTGCAAGACTGTGGCCATTAAGACCTTGAAAGACACATCCCCAGAGGGCCAGTGGTGGAACTTCCTCCGAGAGGCGACTATCATGGGCCAGTTCAACCACCCGCACATCCTGCATCTGGAAGGCGTTGTCACAAAGAGTGAGGAGCGAGCTCCCTGAGCTGGGGGGCCGGGTGCGGGAAGGCAGGGAGGGCTGGGAGGAGGTGCTGTCAGGAAGCCCGGACCTGGCACTGATGACACACACTGTGTGCCAGGAAAGCCCATCATGATCATCACGGAGTTCATGGAGCACGGGGCCCTGGATGCCTTCCTGAGGGTGAGGAGGGCAGAGGGGCGGCCAGGGAGGGGCATGCACTGTGGGCTCCGGCACTGGAGGAGGAGGCCCTGCACTTCCTGACTCTCCACTCACCCTGCCACAGGACCGGGAGGACCAGCTGGCCCCTGGGCAGCTGGTGGCCATGCTGCAGGGCATAGCCTCTGGCATGAACTACCTCAGTGACCACAGTTACGTCCACCGGGACCTGGCTGCCAGGAACATCCTGGTCAGTCAGAACCTGTGCTGCAAGGTGTCTGACTTTGGCCTGACCCGCCTCCTGGACAACTTCGACGGCACCTACGAAACCCAGGTTAGAGCCCTGTCCATGCTGCATACATGTTCACAGGCGTGATCACGTCCAGGCACATGTGTACGAGCACGGGTTCATGCTCGTGGGCACGGTCATTTTCCACCTCCTTCCGACACGTTTCCTTTCTAATGGCCAGAGGGTGCTTATGCTCACAGAGAGAGAAAAAGCATCCCCCAGAGAGGCATGGTCCCACAGCAATCCCCTAACTTGCGTGGCTCCTTCCCATCAGGATTTTGGGCACAAATGTACACATGCACCTAGAGTGTTTTTCAACGTGCCGACCCCAGGGTTTGAACCACAATCTGCCATATGGGATCCAGCTCCCAATGCACAGCACTTCACCACTGTGCTATGGGGCCGGCCCCCCACATATGTTTTTCACTCTCATTCATGACATACCACCTTTCTGTCCCACGTGCCTTCTCAGGGAGGGAAGATCCCCATCCGCTGGACAGCCCCTGAAGCCATCGCCCACCGGATCTTCACCACGGCCAGCGATGTGTGGAGCTTTGGGATTGTGATGTGGGAGGTGCTGAGCTTTGGGGACAAGCCCTACGGGGAGATGAGCAATCAGGAGGTGAGCTGGAATATCATCCCCGACTCACGCCTTGCATCTCCCTCCAGGGCCTCTTCCTGCAGGTGTCCTTATTTCTTCTTCCTGACCCCCAGTTTTCTTCATTCCTATTTCATCAGGCCCCTTCACTTCATGTCCGCCCTCTTTTCTGCTTCTACTCTGGTCAGGGGTCTCCAGCCTGGCACCCCTCCCTCTTCTCCGCACAGGTCATGAAGAACATCGAGGATGGGTACCGGCTGCCCCCTCCTGTGGACTGCCCGGCCCCTCTGTATGAACTCATGAAGGGCTGCTGGGCTTACGACCGCGCCCAGCGGCCCCACTTCCACAAGCTGCAGGCACAGCTGGAGCAGCTGCTCGCCAACCCGCACTCCCTGCGCACCATCGCCAACTTCGACCCCAGGTAACCGTGCTGGGGGAGGCAAGGAAGGTCAGAGGGCAGATCTGGGAGAATGGAAATGGACATCCAGCCACAGCCAAGGAGGACTGGGCCTGGGGAGCTCTGAACAGAGGCCAGACCACAATCCGCCCTTAGAGGAAAGCGCCCCAGTGGAGGAGTCGTGGTCGCACCTGCCTAGTAAGCAAACACACAGGTGGAATGCGCACACAGGCTGTTCAGAGGAACTACCTGCCCTGGAAATTACGCACATCTGTGAGCAGAAAAGCCGTTGCAGCAAGCAGTCCCAGTTCCCTACCCGTGCCTGGCCTGAGACCCACACTTGCCTGGCCTGAGACCCCTCCCCCTTCCACTGCATCGAACTATAGCCCCAGCCACGTTTGCTCTGGGAGTTCTGTGGGACTTCCCTGTGGAAATGTTCCCACCTGTGCAGGAACGTTCACTTGCTCAGCACATTTTGGAGGACTCAATTCCCATGCCACCAGCTGGCCCTCCTTCCTTATATGTGGCCCAGCTTCAAGAGAGTAACTAGTGGGGAGGGACTGTCCCATGAGCGTGTGTATAGACAGACTTCAGCTAAGCAGGGAGATGTTCCAACCAGTGGGGAGGACATGGGGGCGCTTCTCTCCCTCCTGTCTCTAGTGAACACGTGCACCGTCCGAGGAAACAGGAAAATGAGCCACTGGTGCACGTGCTTCGCTAGGACTGGAGATGCAGCAGCCCTTACGCCTGGCAGCTGCTCCTGGAAGCCTGGCAGTTGAGTTGGGATGGGGACCGCAAGGGTGGCTCTGTGGGGTCTGCAAAGGCTCTCTGATCACGTGGTCAGCCTCCGGGGAGGTGGGGGCCGGCAGGCTGCTGCTCGTACAGGATGACAGCAGCATCCAGTCAGGGATGGCATCAGAGATCGGCAGAGAGGACCAGCTCTGCCAAGAACTCGGGGCTTTGTTCTGAGTGCGGAGAACCACTGACCGGTTTTGTAATACCATCCATGAGACATGGCGGGAATGTGGAGAAGGAGCTGGTCGGGAGGGGAAGGTGGGGAAGACAGGCCGGGCTATCCTTGCAGTGCCTTACCAAGTGAGCCCGCCTGGCATGCTGGCTCCTATCAAACCACCATATATAACCTTGTTTCTGGAAGGAAATGTACTCCAAGTTCCAACTTTCGAAACTATCTTTTGGAGCAGAGCTCCCTGGTACACTGGAGATTGCGTGTGGCTAATCTTTCTGGAATGCTGGATATTTTCCCCCGGCAGATTTACTTTGCTAATGGTTTTTGGCTCTGGCTGGCTTCAGGACAGGAACACTCATTGTGCTGTGGGTGTTGGAGAGCAAGAATAACAGCCGAGGCTGAAGGTGGCAAATGAGGGCCACTCCCAAAACTCAAGTGGCCACCCAGGGACAGGCAGGACCATGGCCAGGCACCAGGGCCTCTCTTGCCTTCAGTGTCCCCCCTGGGGCACTTCCATGCCTGAACCACCCCCTACCACCTGCCATTCCCTTGGGAGATGGACTGGTTTGGTTCTGTTGGTGACTCCCAGGGCTGCCACTTCCCTAGACCTGTGGTGAGGCAGCCGGGCCAGCCAGCCATTGCTGCGAGTACACCAGGAAGCAGGCAGGAAGTGGATCCAGACAATGGCCAGGCCAACCCGCCAGGTCTAGATGATCTCTGCTCAGACACCCGACTGGCCTGTCTCAGAGGCCCAGGCCCATCAGACCCTGCAGCCCTGTGACTCACGCAGCCCTGTGTCCCACAGGGTGACTCTTCGCCTGCCCAGCCTGAGTGGCTCAGATGGGATCCCCTACCGCAGCGTCTCTGAGTGGCTCGAGTCCATTCGCATGAAACGCTACATTCTGCACTTCCGCTCCGCCGGGCTGGACACTATGGAATGTGTGCTGGAGCTGACAGCCGAGTGAGGAGCTGGCGCCTGGGCATGGGGTGGGCAGGGGTGTGGGGCTTAGGCCCCCAAGACTCACAGCCCCCTTGCTCACCCACAGGGACCTGACACAGATGGGAATCACGCTACCGGGACACCAGAAGCGCATCCTCTGCAGTATTCAAGGGTTCAAGGACTGATGAGCGCTGTGAGGGCAAGGCCTTCCCTGCTCTCGGCCACCCTCTCCTCCGGGAGCAGGGAGGGGGCTGTGGACTCGCCTCGGCCCTTCCTGTAGCCTGCACAGGCTCTTGGTGCTGCTCCTGCCTACCCTTTGGAGGACTTTCCTCTGGACACTGGGAGCCTCTCTTCTGTTTTCCAAAGGGAGGTGGGGGTAAAAGTCAAAAGGTACTTGTGGGGGGAGTTGGGGGAGGGCTTAATATATATTCATCATATACATATATATTTTTGTAAATAAAGAGGAACTACGTTTTCACCCTTACCCCCGATCCGTTAGCCCTCTTCCCCCATCCCACCTGAGGGCTGTTGACACTACAGAAGAGTCCATGTCTGCAAATTCTGGAAAATAGGGTTTGTTTTATTTGTAGCTGTAGCCACAACCTGGCAGCACAGGACAGGGGCAGTGTCTAGGCCAGTCGCCAAGGCTCCCGGGCCAGGATCCCCTCCCCTCCAAGCAGAGTACAAAGGCTGCCCGGCCAGCCCCGGTGCAGCAGTGGAAGCAGCAGCTCTAACCCTGGTGTCCCAAGGTGGGCACCCACAGGACAGCAGCCATCCTGCAGGGTGGGCTGGGGCTGAGACCTGGGTGGAGTGGAGCCCTGGGTCAGGGCGCTTGATACTGGGGTGGGGTTTGGAATGGAGGGAGGCTAGGCAACAAAACAGTAACAGGTGGGTGGGCGCTGCAGGGCAGCTGGTCTCGGCGTGGGTGGTCCGTGGGGGTGGCGTGCAGCCCAGAGGCGGGCAGTCTTTGCTCAGCTCTAGGCTCTAGCGGTGTGGCATTTCCGACAAAGCACATGGCCATCCAGGGGGAAGCAGCCATTGTCATCTGCCTCGATGGAGAGAGGCCTTCCACAGTCCTGGGAAGAAGGCAAGATAAGACGACTCTGGCCAGGAAGGCCCCTGCCCCACCGGCCTTCCAGGGGCTCCATCTTTGAATTAGGAAGGCCATATGTATCCACAGCTCAGAGCTGCTGTCCTTGTCTTCCCACCCACACTGTCTCTCCACTCCTAATTACCAACGGGGCCTCTCCTGCAAGGTCTCCACTCCCCTGCCCTCCCTGAAGGCTGCTGGCCCCTCCCATTCTCCCTCAACTCCATCCTGCCCTCCTCTAGCCTCCTGGACTCCCTATTCCCGGCCACGCTCAAGCACAACTCTTTCCTCCCCATAGTCCTCTTTCTTGGTTTATCCAGGACTCTAGTGACCTCAGAAATCCCACAAGAAGCGTTTGGGCAGGACAGTCATGCTTTCCATTACCTGGTTACTAAGCAGGGACTCCCACTCCCCCTGGACAGAGCCAGCCTCAAGGGGACAGAGGGACAGGACCAAGGGATGGCTGACCTCACACTTGTAACACTTCATGTGGAAGTTCTTGTCCAGAGCGACCACACGCACGGTCTCGTCGCGGCCAGGTTCAGGCATGATGGGCTCGGCGCACACGGAACACCTGGGGGCGTACTGCCTGGGGAGGCATGGGTGGGCCAGGTGGGTCACTGCTATCAGGCAAGGGGCCCCGGGCACACAGCCCCTCCCTGGGAGTGCAGGGTAATGAGCTGGAGCGGG
>NW_006160158.1:703428-706606 GCF_000334495.1 Tupaia belangeri chinensis
GGGGGCCCGGGCCACACAGCCCGTCCCTGGGAGTGCAGGGTAATGAGCTGGAGGGGGCGCAGCAGGAAAGCCCAAGACTGGCCTTACCTCTGGAACTCCTGGCCTCTCGCCCTTCCTCCCACACCTGTCAGGTGTTTTCTCCCGCCTGTCCGCACCCACTCTGCCCGTCCACAAGGCAGCTGTTGTCGAAAGCACGCCCAGAGGCACCCCTCCCTCACCCATCCTGGGATCCCTGACCCTAGCCTACACCCTAAACCCACATTCAGTGCCTCTGCTCAGACCACTGGGCAGTCTAGGTGGGTATGAAGTCCTGGCCATCCAGGTGGAACCCTGAAAATAGCCGGGGCAGATTTTGCAGTGTCCCCAGACCACCTGGTGGCCACATTAAAGTGCCGAGGTCTGAGGATTGTCACCCGGTATTCACTGTTTCTAGGGAGAAACCAGTATTCCCACCAGCCCCAATGCACTCAGAGCACGGCCAGGACGTGAGAGGAAGTCATTCTGGCACAGGTTGCCAGAAACCACACACACCTGAAGGGGGCCTCAGAGTGCCAAAGGCTAGAGAGGGATCTGCAGGGGGCAGGGTATGCCCCAGGCCTGAACCCCTGGACAGTTAAACCCAGATGAAAGTCCCTGCTTGTCCACAGAGTGGCCAGAGAGCAAGACCAGGGGCCTGGGGCAGCAGCCTGGAACCAAGGGAAGGGCCCACCCTGGGAGGTGCTCACTTGTGGTAATCAGGGACGCAGTGGGGCTGGTTGGCCTGGTCCACAATGAACGAGGTGCCCTCCAGAGGGCAGGCGCAGACCACGCAGGTGAAGCACTGTGGGTGGTAGGCCCTGCCCGTGGCCCTCAGCATGCGGTCGGTGATGGGCTGCCCACATGTGGTACACTTCTCCAGCGTGTCCTGACGAGGCAGTGGGCAGGGGTTGGTGGGAATCTGGCACCCCAGGGCCAGCTTCCCAAACTCGGCTGCCCTACCCCAGCCCGAGGCCCAGGCAGACTCACAGTGTAGCAGCCCTCACAGTAGGGCGCCCCCTCCAGGCTGTAGAATTGTTGCCCCTGGAGCTGCTGCTGGCACCGGTGGCACGTGAAACAGGTGATGTGGAACAGCTGCCCCAGCGCGCGGACTGCCGGCTGCGATCTGGCCAGGGGCTGGTGGCACCGGCCACAGGACTCTGGAAGGGCCAGAGAAAAGAGCATTGGTAGGAGGAAGGGCGGAGCCTGGGGCGTGGAGCGCAGGCCGGCTGGCTCCGTAAGGCAGGGGCGGTGTCCTCCCGGGGACTCGGCGGGCTCACCGCTGACAGCCACGTTCTGTCTCTGAGGATGCTCCATGTCCTGCATTAGCTGCTGGGTCAGCTGCTCCAGCTCCTCCACCTCCTTCAGAGTCAGGGGTCCTGGGACCCCCGGGGAGCGCACCTGAAACCCCAACATGCTCTCAAGGGTCACTCGTCCCCAAAACCCTCCCAGGCCACTGGGCTCCCTGCCAGTGAGGATAGCTCCCGGCTCCTTTCCCAGATGTCAGGCTTGACCCTCGAAGCTCCTCTGACCCCCTTTCAGCCCCTGCCCCTGCACCACACAAATGACAGAGGGGAAGGGATGGCCTCAGCCTGGAACTTGTACAGTGAGGCATTGCCACCCGCTTTGCCCAGACCCCCAGGGCAGTCACAGACAGGCCAGAACGACTGAGCGGACGGAGGCCACGCACACAGCAGCTCAGGTCACTGAAGCACCGGACACGCCAGGGCCACGATCGACTCCACAGAGCATGCTCAGACACGGCCTCCACGGAGGGGATGGCAATGGCGTGCACACACGCACACGCACACGCACACCTACCCGTCCCGCCTGCTGAGCAGCCCCTGTCAGCGTGAGGATACAACAGGCGGGAATCACAGGTTAAACCGAGCTGTGTGCAGCAGCCCCAGCCCCCCAGGACCCCGGGATCCTCCGGAGTAGAAGTTTCTGACCACTCCCTCCCCGGCAGGCCCCAGAGAAGGCCCAAGGCCACTCCTTAGGCCACTATCCTTCCTATTTAGGGATCCTGAGCCATGGAGGCTGGTGGAGGCCAAGGCAGGGGAAAAGGTTGAGGGACAGGGCACTGCGTGACCCTGAGGCTCTGGGAGGGCTGTCTGAGCCACACCCCTGCTTCCTAGAGACACTGCACAGAAGTTGGGGTTGGCGGATACTCGCCCCTGTAGTAGTGACCCACCTATGACCCCATCGTTGAGGGAGCTACCTGCTCATGCCCTTTCCTCAATACCCAGAATCTCCACGGCTCCGCCTACCTCCTCCAAGGGCCACTCTCCCCTCGCTCTGGCCCCAGCCATGCCATACCCCACCTGCATCTACGGCTGTGTCCACTCACTACCCTGTTTCAGCCACTTGCCCTTAAAACTCCTGTCATCTCCTCCCCTTGACACTTGCCCCTACTATGTGAGGTGCGCCTTCCTCCTCCTCCAGTCTTCCCTGCCTGGCCGCTCGGGGCTAGAAGTGACTCAGCCAGTCCTTGCTCTCCGGTCCACTCACAAGCCCATGCCATTCTGTGGAAGTCTGAGATCTTCTTCTATACCACCCCCCAGGCATCTGCCTCCCTCAGACACTCCAGGGAGGTGTGAGGCAGCTGCTCCTCTCTGCCTGCCACACGGACATCCCTGCATCACCATCCTCGGTGCCCAGACCTCTAGCTCCTCAACTGCAGTACTGTCCACCACCAGACACCGCGAACCACCGGTCTCCCTACCTCCAGGACCCTTCACAACCACTGCCCCTTTCCTACTCACTGTCCATACCCACCCAGTGAACCTGCTCCCAAAGGCAGCAGCCCCTAACTCCCGCCCCACCCCAGGGCCTCACCCTGGTCCTGACCGCCTATGTATACAAGGCTCTCACTGTCACCTTGCCACCCGCAGCCACCCTCCATTATCTGGCCCAATCTCCAACCCTGGGTCACACCACCGCCCGCTTCCTGTTTCTGCCTCCAAGCTGCAGAAAGTAGGTGGAGAGATCGCTAAACACTGCAGAGCGGATGGCAGAACACCGCAGCGCCCTGCACGCCCTCCAGCCTCCGCCTGTCTGTCTGCCATTTGGCTCCTGAGATTCCCAGGTGCCTTCCCCACGGCAGCTGTTCCAAACTTTTGCTATCTCCTCGAGCCCCCGAGCCCCGGAGCCCCCAGCCCCC
>NW_006160158.1:712321-716912 GCF_000334495.1 Tupaia belangeri chinensis
CCGAGCCCCGGAGCCCCCAGCCCCCTCGCTCCCACCAGTGACCTCACTTCCTACATTACTGAGGCCATGGCAGCTGGCCAGCAAAAACTCCCTCCTCGTCCTCCCCCTCCACCGCAGACAGGCAGCCACCTCATCCCTGCTCTCTGGGAATGCCTCTGGGGACGTCATCATGCTCCCACTCCTCCAGGACTCCTGCCCATAAGAGTCCCTGCACTCATGCCCCCAACTCTTCTCCACTGGCTTCTTCCTCCTGGTGTACACGAGTACCCTGGCCCTAACTTCAGAAGACACGCCTGCACACACACACACACGCACGCACACACAACACACAAGCACACTCGGTCCTTCCCTTAGTCTTCCCGTTCCCTGCTAACCTCTGAGACCAGGCAATCAGAGCAACTCCATTTCCTCACCACTCACTCACCCCTCCACTCCTCAGGCCTGGTCACCACCACAGGGCACAAATGGGCTACTCCTAGGCCACCTGGATTTCCTCTTTTTTTTTTTTTTTGGAGAGGTTTTTGCTATAGGACGCGTGTGCTCGCCAGATAGACAGAGAGAGACAGAGAGATAGAAAGCGAGAAATCACTCCCCAGGGGGGATGGCCACGCCGCAATCCCTTCTCCTCCATTCTCCTCTCGGGATCTTGGGCACACACGCACACGCGCCCAGCGTGAGTTTAAGTCACTGGGTCCAGGACTCGAACCGCGGTCGACTACGTGGGAGTCCAGCAACATAGCCATTATGCTAACTGCTGGTCCCCCACCTGGATTTCCTCACAGTCAGATCTCTGGTCTTGCTAGACTTCTCAGTTCCTCACACCATTACAACCCCTCTCCATGGTCCCCGCTCTTTATGTCCTTGTCCCACCCTGTCTGCTGGCTCTTCCCCCTCCCACCAATCAACCCAGCTCAACTCAAGGTTCTCCTGGGGCCTCAGCCCCATGTTTATTGCCTGGGACACCTCACCAGCCCCAATTGCCTGCTTCAGTGTCCTCGTGCACAATCATCATACAAGGGATCTTCGGAAAGGTCATGGGAAATGCAGATGATGAGAAAACAGCATGGCTTTTTAAAATATGCACCAAAATAAACTTGTAGTTTAATTCCACTATTTCACACATTCTTGAAGTTCCCTCTTATACCTATAGTTTAAGGCCCTCTCTGAAAACCAGTCCTGCATTTCTAATGGAGTAGCAGTTCCAGCTGAAAGTCCTTCTGGAACCTGTTGCTCAACACACTGACAGCTGGACCCCTCCTCTTCCCGTCCAAACCATTTCCCCTTCTGAACTTCTCTATTTTGTCAGCAATACCGTCATTCCCCAACATGCCCTGCCCTGACCCTCCCTGGCATTCTTCCCCTCCCCTTCCCCCTCATCTCCCAACTGCTTATCAGCTGCTGCATCCTGCAGCTTCTTCCTCTGAACAGCTCCATACTGGGTCTTACTTTTCATTGCAACTAATGCTACTGTCGCCCAGGAGAGAACTTGAACATCACTGGCCAGCCTGCCTCTAACATACACCTCTGCTGGAAAACTTTCCAAAATGCTTCCAGAAGCACTGCTTCCACCAGCTCTCCTGACGCCTGACTCAGCCACACACCTAACTGGAAAGTCACAAATGCCTCTCCAACATCCACAGGCTCCTAGGAGTGCCATTCCAGCTCCTGTTCCCTCTAGCCCCCTACCTGAAATTACTAAGCATCGCTCGGGGATTTCCCCATAGGAACCCACTACTTTCTGTTCTCCAAACACCCCTTATGCATGTGCGCCCTTGAGTTTGGCTCATGGGACTCCCCTCCGAATGCTCTTCCCTCTCGTCCCTGGTTCTCCAGTCCTGCCTGTCCTTCAAAGCACACTAACTCAATGAGGTCTCTCCTAACTTGCAGTCCCCACATCAACACCCTTTTCAGAGTTCCTGGAATCCATGGGATTCTCCAAAACTCACTGGTTCTTGGCAATCCTTCCTATACTGTCTACAGACATGATCTGGTGACACTGCAGATGGCCGGGCCAGAGGTCCATCAGGGTCCTTTCAACTTGGAAAGGGAGAGAACAGGGAGAGAACATCTTCTAATTATACTTCAAGCATTTATGTGCTCGAGAACCCAGCACTTTCTAGGCAATCGCTCACTTAATCTTTGCAACCACTATCTGGGATGGGTGGCCTTAAAGAAGGGGAAACTGGGGCTACAGGTTCACCTTACTGGCCTAAGGTATGACAGTTTGTGAGATGCTGGGCCAGGAATTCTATCCAGGTCCAGCGTCTCCCCAGGGCTGAGTGTCTTGGAGCCATCCCTTCCTGCTGTGCCCGCCAGCGCACAGAGCACAGTGCCTGGCACTGCGTGGGTGCTGGCGCAGCCAGTGTTTACTGGGACTGCACCTCTTATCTCCAGATGGACCCTCAGGCAGTGGACGTGCTCAGAGGAGGGAGAGATGAACTCAAGACCCAAACACGGAAGGAACCAAGGTTGGACTGGTGATCTCATCCCTCCCCTTTAGCAGCCTGGGCCAGGGGGCACCAAACTCTCCCAATTCAGAACTCATGCCTCACAGCCTACTCCAAGTCGGGACTGCCCAGCCCCAGACCCTGCCAGGGCCCACTTCCACCAGTGCTTTCTCCTTCCATTGTCCCACCAGCCTAAGCCCACGGGAGAAAAACTCCCACCCTGCCAACGCCTCACCTTCCCCAAACACAACCCCACTCCTTACTGCCAGGACCCGGGTCTTGGAGTCCTCCACCTTCCTCACCTGGCTTTGGTTCTGAGCTGGTGGGGACACTGGGTGCTGCTTCTCTTGCACACGGGGCTTCTCCCTCTGCTGAGCATGGGCGAAGCTTGGAGGCTGAGGAGAGCTGATGCCGGTGGAAGAGGGCACTTCTGCGGGCCCCAGTTTTGGGTTGGGCTGTGACCCTGGTCCACTGGGGGCTCCAGGACTAAACTTGGAAGCCACAGGAGTAAATTTGGGAGCCACTGGCGAAAACTTAGGGGCTGGAGCTGGAGATGGGGCTGGGGGCCCTCGAGGCTGTGTGGGAGCTGAGGCCACAGGCTGAGGCTGGACCCGGAACTGGGCTTGGGGCTTGGCCTGGGGCTTAGGCTGGGCGTGAGGTTGGCTCTGGGGTTGAGCCTGCACCTGGGAGCTAGAAGGGGCCTTCCAAGGAGGCAGAGGTGCTGTGTCCCCTGCTGTGGGCTTAGTACTAGGTTTGGAAATGAATGGAGTGGCAACTGCCGGGGGCATATATCCAGATGACACCTGGAGAGGAGGGAAGAGAAGTGCAGTTAGGGTGGTGAAGTCTATCCCTCCACCCTGAGCCCTACTTTTCGGACTGTCAGGCCCTTACCCGCGCTTTGAAGGGATCATTCTTGGTCATGTCATCCAGCAGCGAGGACAGAGAGTCGATCTCCAGGTCAATACTGCTCACCTTCTCCCTGGGCTGGAGGACCAGGGGTCAGTGCAGTCGGGTCCTCCATTCCCACCCCACCCCATTGGGCAGAAGTGCAAGTGGCGGGCATGAGGAAAGGACCCTCTTCTCCTTTCCTGGGGAGCGTCCCGGTGCATCTGCCCACCCTGGCCTCCATACCTGAGGTGGGAGTGGTGTGGGGGCCTCAGGCCCTCCGTCCTCCGCCAGCGGGGGCGGTGGGGACGGGAAGATCTCCTCCTCCAGAGGCGCAGGGGGGAATGGCTCCTCGATCGGGGGAGGGGGAGGTGGGAAGACGCCTCCCAGGGCAGCCTCCGAGTCGTCACCATCCCCAAGGAGAGGAGGGGGTGGTAAAGGAAAGTCTGGGGAAGAGAAACGGGAGGAGCAGTCAGTCGGGACCGTCCAGCCTTTCTCCAAGTTGTCCTCCGGTCTACAGCTCTAACCCCTAGCCTGGGAGCTCTCAGGTCAGGGAGTGAGTGGGAAGGAAAGGAGGGGCGCAGGGCGCCTGGGAGCCTCGGGTCAGGACAGGCCGGGGCCGGCCGCGGAGTGATGCAGCTCCCGTTACACTTCGGAAAACGGACCCGGGGAAGATTCGCGGCCCACATTCCCGCCTCCCACCCCCAGGCGGGGACTTGGATCCTTCCCAGGAACCCTGGCTCCAAGCCAGAGCTCCACGATGAGGTAAGATCATCTGCTCGGGACAGGGAGGCTGCGCCCAGCCCCCTCCGCAAAACCTTTCCAGACGCCCCCCAATTCCCGCGCCCACTGCCCCGGGGCGCCCGCCGCATACCTTCCGGGGGCGGCGGGGGGATCTCGCCCACCCGGCCCATCTGTGCGCGCTGGGCCCCGGCTGCCGCGGGAGGCTCGCTGTCCCCTTGCCGGAAAGCATTCACTTTGGGCTTTGGGGCCACCACCGGGCCGAACTTCTTCTGCGGGGCGTAAAAAGCCGGAGCCGAGACCGAGACGGAGATCGCCGGAGGCGGGCGGGGGGGAGGCGGGCGGGGGGCCGCCATGGCCAGGCCGGCTGCTGGGGGTGGTCGCCAGGTTACGCAGCCCCGCGGGGCTGAAGACCTCCCGGAGGTCCGAGCTCCACTCCCGACCGCCCCTGCTCCCCGCCCCGGCGGCGCGCCCTCCCAGGGGGCCGCCCGCTGCTCCCGGCGCCTCACCCCAGGCCC
>NW_006160158.1:717103-739706 GCF_000334495.1 Tupaia belangeri chinensis
GGAGGCTCGGCCAAGGTCCGCCCGCCCCTGTCCCACTCACCGCCACCCCCGCCGCCAGGGCGGGCACAAACCACTCCTCCCCAAGCACGGGCCTCTGATGTCATTTCCTGACCTGCCCCCCACTCCGCTCTCGACCCGCGGGTGCCCGAAATCTGACTCACTGTCCCTGCTCCAGGTTTAGCCGGCAGAGGTGGGGACGGTGCCCTAGAGGTACCGAAGCAGCCTCCTAGCACCCCCGCCTACCTTGCACCCTCCTCTCTGGACCTCGGGTTACTCCTCCACCTCCCCACCCACTGTCAGCCCCGCTTCCCAAATCCCCTCTGGGTCACCCCGGGCTGGAAGGGCCGGGATGGAACTGGGCTCCGGGGTGGATGAGGATGGTGTGGGATACCTCTTCTTCCTTCCAGCACGCCCCCCACCCACACACACACACCCCTAGGCCCTTCTATGACCGTGGTGTGTGTCCGCGCGAACCTCTAGGGTTTTTGGGGATACCCACTTCCAACGCTGAGCCGCCTTTTCGGGCTTCTAGGAAATCGCGCCTCCCGCGCCCCCGCCTGTGGATCAGGTGCTGGAGGGAGAGTCCGGCCCTTGGAGGTGGGAGGGCAGGGCCGGGGCAAGGGCTGCAGCGGATCTGGGACCAGGGAGGGCGGAAACCGACGACTGGTCTTCCATAGTTCCGCGCGCACTGCGACCCATCCTGTCCGGTGGACGACGGAGGGTGACGGTGGGCTCTTCAGGATTCGGAGACCGCGCTCGATGGAGCCCCCCTCTGGTCCAACCAGGTTCTAGCCCTGTGACTCACTGCCCCGAGCTACTCCAAAGAGGCCAGATCTGGGATTGTGTTTTGTTTGTTTGGTTGGTTGGTTTTTTGAATGTATTGGTCGCAACCTGAATTCCACCAGTCACTTCCTGCAAACCATAAACTCATGGCCTGGCGCCCTCTAGCCCAGTATGCCACCCCCCAGCGGCTTGGATTTCTCTTCCCGTCAGTCAGCCGTTAGTACTGAGTCCTCTTCACACTGCCTGGTTTCAGCTCCTGGCTCTCCAAATCAGATATGTCCCACTATCAGGAAGTTTTAGAGATACCCAGACTCCTTCAAGTAATGATAAGGGAACAGGCTGAGAGTGGAACAGATGGGTCACGGTCACACCTAGGTGGGGGCAGGGCCTAGACTGGAACTGAGGTCAGAGCAAGATGGATGCAGAAGGGGAGTGTGGTCAAAGTATCAGACCCAGGTGCCTGCTCAAACCAAGCTTTCACTCTTGGCTTCATTTTCTCCATCTGTAAAAGTGGTGCTATTTAATCCACCTCCCTCTTGCACTGTATGGAGAAATAAATAGTACTCAGTATTCTTACTCAAGTTCCTGCTCTGCCTAAACAGAAATTCTGATCTCGTTAGACTAGGGCATTTTTTCCCTTCTGGGTTGCTGGGCAAATCTCTCCCCTGAGCCTTGGTATCCTAATGGGGGATAGGGATGCTGAAACTCTGGATAGTAACCTACCCTACACACATATGATGATAAAGTTGAATGTATAAATTAGGCACAGTCAGAGATGAGCAACAATAACTACTAATAAAATAAAACAATTATAACAAGATACTGTACGATGTTCAGGACCGTGGGCCCTCTCTCAAAACATTGGGTTACTGGGAAGCAGCAGTTAGCGTAATGGCTATGTCGCTGGACTCCCACGTAGTCGACCGTGGTTCGTGTCCCGGATCCGGTGGCTTAAAACTCACACCGGGCGCGTGTGCGTGCATGCCCAAGATCCCGAGAGGAGAATGGAGGAGAAGGGATTGCAGCGTGACCATCCCCCCTGGGGGGTGATTTCTCGCTTTCTGTCTCTATGTCTCTCTCTGTCTGTCTGGCGAGCACAGGCGCCCTATGGCAAAAACCTCTCCAAAAAAGTAAAAAAAAAATATAATTAAAAAAAACATTGAGTTACTGAAGCCAGAGAAAGTGAAACTGTAGCTAATGGGGAGAGGGGGCAGGGGAAGACACTGTACAAGCGATGTCCTCTCCTTCCTTTGACCTTATTAAGTCCTTCATGATATTAATACCTAAGATGCCACTTTTCAATGGCATCTCAGGCCCCACTGCTCGCTCTTTGACATCTTACTTTGTCGCTAGTATTTCTCATAGCCACAAGCATGTGTGGCCATGGATGATAGACAGCCCACAGCGCACACCTCACTGACAAGCAGAAGCCAGTCCTGGGCCTATCCCTATGATGATGGGTTAGAAATCTGATACTGGATTTCCTGTACATGCTGGAAACTGTGTCTCAAGCTTTTACCGAACAAAAAAATCTCATCACCAGTTCTTGAAAATATGGCTGCTTGGGGGGGGTGCGGGGGAGATAGTTCAAGAAGACAGTTGCACATAACTTTACAGGAGTAAAAGCCATCTACCCGCTAAATGTCTCCTTAAGGAATGTGCATGTGCAAAACAGAGTTTGTGTAATTGTTAGGCAGCTGAACCTATTTATAAATCAAGAATAGAATAGTGTGTGGGCAGGCTTAGTTTTCTGACAGCTAACAGCATTCAAGACGTAGAATATTAAAGCAAGAGTTTGAAGCCAGCCATGCTAAATTTGTAGGCTCTTTTAAAAGTTCATGGAAAAATGAACCTTATCAAAAAACAACTATGTATAGATTTCCAAAAAAATTTACACCAAAATACTCATGCTTTAATTCCATTTTCCCTGAACTTTTTAAAAACCCCCATATACAAGTAGAAATAGTATCCCAAAGGATAGGACGTCTCAAATGGAGCGCAAAGTCAATGCTGTTAAAATGCAGACAGTAAACAGGCCAGTCCTAGTGACTCATGGGTATTTTTCCTAAGTAAGTGATTCTAATTCATAGCCGTAGGTAGTATGTGCAGGGTGTAGTGAAGAAGTAGAGGCCTCTGCTGAAAGCGCATCCAACAGACGTGGGAGGGAACAGGCCAGAGAACAGAAAAAAGAAAATGAGCAGGGACCTTTGCCAGCAAAACATCTCTGCACACCTGTAGGATTTATTTCCCCCAAGGGCCAGAAAGCTTTCTTCAAGAGCACACCAGGGACAAGCAGTTAGCATAACGGCTATGTCGCTGGATTCTCACATCATTGACCGCGGTTTGAGTCCCGGACCCGGTGGCTTAAACTCACGCCGGGCGCGTGTGCATGCGTGCCCAAGATCCCCAGAGGAGAATGGAGGAGAAGGGATTGTGGCATGGCCATCCCCCCTGGGGGGTGATTTCTCGCTTTCTATCTCTCTGTCTCTCTGTCTCTCTGTCTGTCTGTCGCGCTCACGCGCCCTATAACAAAAACCTCTCCAAAAGAAAAAAAAAAAGAGTACACCATATGAAGTAGAAAAAGTTAGAAGCAGTACAGCCAGTTGGTGATATGGTAGTTAAGGGGGCTGGACCCCACATGGCGTGCTGCATGGTTTGAGAACCTCTCCAAAAGACTTAGAAAACATGCCAGGTGCATGTGCATGTGTGACCAAAATCCTGAAAGGAAAATGGAGGAGAAGGGATTGCAGAGAAGAAGGGATTGTGGCATGGCCATACCCTGGGTGGGGAGAGGGAGGAGTGCTTTCTCACTCTTGCTCTGTCTCTTATTGGTGAGCACATGCAAATTAAAAAAGAAAAATAAAAGAAAGTTAGAAAAAGTAGAAGAAACAGGATAGAGAAAATACGGATTGCAAAATGAAAAGAGAAATGCTGTCAGGAGGTTCTTCCCCCGTGGGCTGCAAGAGGACAGAGGGCGGATTAAGTGTCACCAACAGCAGCAGCGACAGCACCACCAAAAAAGTCACAGTGACCAGAATGACAGCACACACTTAGGAAAAGCTCCGTCTGTTGCTTTAGGCACTAAGCTAGCATTTTAAATCCATTATGCCCATTTCACCTTCATAATAAGCTGCGAGGAATATATATATTTAATAGTCCCATTTTCCAGGGAAGGAACCTGAGGCCAACTAGATGTTAGACTTTTCACCCGCTAAATTGTAGGATTTTTTTTTTTTTTCAACGTGGAGATGTGGAGGGGAGTCTTCAAAAAGTTCGTGGACAATGCCTACTAAGAACAATCTATGCACAGATTTCAGGGTTTTCGCACCCAAGTAAACTCATACTTTAATTCAATGTTTCCGCCAGCATTTTGAAGTCTTCCCATGTCGCATTATTTTGAGACCCTCCTGCCTTTTCCTATTCCTGGTATTGCTTTATGTCCTTTCTTCAGGAACACCTGCCTGGCCCATCCACAGCCTCCTCCAGTCTGCCTCCGACCAAAACCTCCGCTTTACATCCTGAGCCACCATTCCTCCTCCTTCGCAGGACACCCATCCAATTCTGTCTGCTTTTCTCTCTGCCTGTGTACATGCACAATGTGAGGTTATGTTGTGTCTATATAGCTTTTGAGTAATGGTATGGATATATTATCACACTTCTCTAGAAGAGTTAGTAGGGGTGAGTGTTAGGGAGTAGAATCAAAGAAGGCTTTTTCTACTGGTCTGGTTTTTTCCCTGGGAACATGTATTACTTTTACAATTTTTTTTGAGGGGGAGGGTGGGGGGTTGCCAGAGAGTATGTGCACTTGCCAGAGAGAGAAAGAGATATAGAGACAAAGTGAGAAATCACCCCCACCCCCAGGAGGATGGCCACATTACAATTCCTTCTCCTCCACTCTCTCGGGATTTGGGGCATGCATGCACACATGCCGGTGTGATTTTCAAGTGTCCAGGCTGGGACTCAGACCATGGTTACACACATGAGAGTCCAGTACCTTAACCACAGTGCTATCTGATGGCCCCACTTTTACAATCAAAAAAAGAGAAGGAAGGAAAGAGCAGCACAATGCCTCCTGTCTTTTTCCTTCCAAGCACTGTGCCACGGTCTGCAGTGTCCCCACCTGTGTCACATTCTCTGGCCTGTCGGTATTTGCTCAGCAGGGCAGAAGAACTCCTCCCCAATGGGGAAATGGGCGCACGGGGAGATGAAGCACCCAGCAAGACCTAGGATCCTCTGCGACCAAGACCAAAGGCCAGCAGTTTCCCAAACAGCACCCACTCCCCACAAGGACAGGATGAAGAACCACAAAAGACCCCTTCTCTTTTCTTCCAGGATCATCCTAGGAGGCAGCCATCAGATCATCCTCCTCTATGCACTTTCCCTCCCATTCCCCAGCCTCGGCACAGCTGATGTTTTACAAGTAGCTTCTATATCCCAGGCACTCGGATACAAACATCAACAAACCCACACCTTGGCCTCAAGGAATTTCTCGTCCAGAGGAAAGAACACCAAGTCCAATACACATTTTTAGCATAATCAGGTGTGAGGCCGGCCCTGTAGCCTAGTGCTTCAGGGAGTCAGATCCCACACAGCTGACCATGGTTCCAATCCCAGCCCTAGCAGCTTGGAAAACACACCAGGCACAGGTATGTGCATGCCTCAAATCCCAACAGGATGGAGAAATGGAGACCAAGGGATTGCAGCGTGACCAGGCCCCATGGAAAGGGCTTTCGCACTCATTCTGTCTCTCCATCTCTGGTGAATGCCCACATCCACTGACAATTTTAAAAAGAAAATGAAGTGTTAAATAAAGTGAGATGAAACGTTTCTAGTCACTCATTCGATAGCACTTGCTTTGTGTGACTATACTAATCCCAATGACTCGGGCCTTCTCACCATGTGGATGTCCGTGTGACCCCACCAGGTCAGAGCAGCAGCGAGGGTTCCAGCAGGGGAGCAGACGCTGCACAGGGCACCCACGGAACAGAGGGCAGAGGAGTGGCAGAAGGCAGGAGCCGTCCAGCCCAAAGGCTGGGCCAGATGGGCACCCAAAGGCACTGCGAACGTCAGCACACCAGAATATGTGGCAGTTGGGTGTGGGGGCAGAGCCAGGCAGATGGCCCAATGGCCAAGAGTCAGCAACCAAGGGAGCCGAGAAGGGCAGACAGGAAAAGAGACCCAGGGCACCTACAGCAGCCAGGCAGGTTGCTGGCACAAAGGCAGCTAGTGGAGCATCTGCCGCCTGCCTTCTCCTGGCACCAGAGGAAGCCAGAATCAGAGCCTAGCCTCGAAGCAGAAGCCGATGTGTTGTTTGTCCTGTCCCTGGAAATAGCCAGCTATGTCACTAGAGGGAGTACAAAGCTCAGGGAGTGGGTGTGGAGCGCAGGCAGATAGCCACCCTGCTGGGATGCAGTCCTTCCATCTCTACTTGCTCTGTCGCTGCCTCCGCTCCTTTCAGAAAGGTGCGTTTACCATGAAGAAACCTGGGGCTGACCTGTCAGAGGAAGTGAGTACTCCCTCTGAGCTTGCACAAACTTCCTTCGCTGGCCTTCCTACCACCCAGTTTGTTGTTTTTCCCTCGCTACCCCAAGACGTAACCCATGAGGCAAGTAGACTCCGTCTCAGTATTGAGAGGGAGGGGGTCTTCCAGGAAAAGCAGATACTTAGATGTCTCAGCAGGCCTGGAAAGGTCAGTAGACAGGCCCTTGTGCTCAAGGGGGCGAACCTACCGGAGGACATATGCCATGTGATGGCCCCGGTTCCTGCAAAGTCATTCCAGTGTGCGTCATAGCAGCATGGCAGAGAAGGCCTAGCGTGGTACCGTCACAAAGCCAGAGCCCCATAAGCCTTTACTGACCGGACTGACTTCCAGAACTAGATCAGCTGGGCCCTGCATTTGGTACACAGAGGGGCTTCTATGACATCTCACTTCATTCATTTGTTTACTCAACAGATACCCATTGAACACCTACTACATGCGGAACACTCTGTTAGGTGCTAGGGATATAGTATTAAACAAAAACAGACATGATCCTAGCCCTCATGGAGAACCCATGCTCATAGGGAGGGCTTCTAGGGGAGATCAATACTAATCAAATATTAACCAATGTAAAACTGAAACTATGACAGGGACCTGAAGAGAAAGGTATAGGCAACATCTGACAGAGCAGATAATTAAGAAATGTGACTGGGTTGGAGATCTCAAGAAAGGGATGTCCAGGCTGAGATCTGAAGGTAAGTATTGGGTCATCAGAAAAGTCATGATGGAGCCGGCAGGTGGCGTGGTGGTTAAGGGCGCTGGATTCCCACATGGCCAACTGCGGTTTGAGTCCTGGACCTGGACTCTCACTTTCTCGCTTATCTCTCTCTCTGTCCCTCTCTAGTCAAATTAAAATAAATCAATAAATCAATAAAGTTAAATAAAATAACTCTTAAAAAAAAGTCATGATGTATTTTTCTGGTTTTCTATGCAAAAACGTATCAGGACTTCCAACGACCCAGTGGGAGTTAAGCAAATTGGGAGGGGAAGAGCCTTCCATGCAGAGACAGCAGCTGGTGCAGAATCCTCGGCCAGCTGTGGCCACATAAGGACCTCCCACGTTAAGGGCCCCAGGGCAGGCAGGCGGGCATGGCTGGGCATCTGAGGCGAGGCACCAAGCACAGGCTAAGAAGGCTGAACAAGTGGGCATGGAGAGACCGCAGAGCGTGTGAAAGAGTTTTGATTTTATCCTGAGAGCAACGGGGAGCTGCTGCAGAGTATCAACTTAAAACAATGGCATGGAAAGGGGGAGATGTGAGACACCACCCTGGGGACAGTGCGCAGAATAGAGGAAAAACCGATTAGATGTGCATAGACCAGTTAGGCTACTGTAGAGCTCAAGTGCAAAGGGAGGTTGGTGGAGATGGGCATAAGAGCATAGATCAGAAAGCTTCTCAGGACATGAAATTATCAGCAGAACCTAGGGATGGATTGAATATGATAAGCGTGCTAAGATTTCTCTTTTTTTGGAGAGGACTTTGCTATAGAGTGCATGTGCTCACCAGAAAAACAGAGAGAGACAGAGCGATAAAAAGCAAGAAATCACCCACCAGGGAGATGGCCATGCCGCAATCCCTTCTCCTCCATTCTCCTCTCGGGATCTTGGGTACGCACGCACACCCGCTTGGCGTGAGTTTAAGCTACCGGGTCCAGGACTCAAACCATGGTCAGCTACATGGGAGTTCAGCAACATAGCCATTATGCTAACTGCTGGTCCCTAAGATTTTTTTTTTTTTTAAGAATTATTAGGTTGTCGGAACAGTCATGATGAATTTTTGCATAGAAAAAATATGTGGTGACTTTTCCAATGACCCAATATTTTACTTAATTTTATTTATTATTATTATTATTATTTAAGTTTACTGAAGAGAGAGAGAAAGTGAAAAAGCAAGCCACCAGTTCTGGGACTCGAACCACAGTCGGCCATGTGAGACTCTAGCACTTTACCTGCCATTCCACTTGCCAGCAAAAGTGGGTTCCCTATGAAACGATGAGTCAGCCCTCCCTCACCCACACTGCACACAGACTTACTCTCTATGCCCTTCCATCTTTCACCACGAGATGATGCAACAAGAAGGCCTCCACCGCACATAGCATTCAGCCATGGACATTCCTGTCTCTAGAACTAAAAGAAGTAAATCTCTATTCTTTTTTCTTTTTTTAGAGAGATTTTTGCTATAGGGTGCATGTGCTTTCTGGAGAGATAGAAAGAGACAGAGAGACAGAAAGTGAGAAATCACCTGGGGATGGCCACACTGCAATCCCTCCTCCTCCATTCTCCTCCCAGGATCTTGGGCACACATGCACACTCATCCAGTGTGAGTTTAAGCTACTAGATCTGGGACTCAAGCCACAGTTGACTACGTGGGAATCCAGTAACGTAACCATGACGCTATGTACTGGTTTCATAAATCTCTATTTTTATATGTTACCCAGACTCAGGTATTCTGTTGTAGACTCACAAAACTGAGACAGAGGGAGGAAGAGAGATGGTGGGCCAGGCCAGCTTTGACCAGGCCACCTACACAGAGTGATGTGCTGCTCTACACTGGTGGACACTGGTCTAAGTAAGACTGTGTCTGCCCTGGACATGTCAAGAACGAGACTGAGTACAGTGGGCAGTGGGACATCTGGAGAATACAGAAGAGACGATTGTATTGAAGATCTGTATTTATACGTCATCTCCCTCGGGGTTGTAATTGAAGCTGTTACTGGCTGAAAAAAAATCACCTCTCAAGTATTGCTTGCGGAGCTGAGAGGGCTTAGGATAATGGGCTTTGATGGGTTGATAGACAGGCCGGAGGAGAGAGTTACACTTCTCACATGTGAGAATGGTATGCCCACCCTTCCCAGGCCTCCGTTCTTTTCCAGCAGGAGTGAAGGACAACCTCCTCCTGACCTTCACACATGCACAGCCTCTTTTTGCTCCATCTGGAGACCACCAGACCTCGTGTTACTGAGTCCCATCACCCCCACAGGCCAGCCAGATTCCCAGCTTACTTTTCATCTCACTCGCTCGTCCACCTCACACCAGACCATCCTCAGCAAATATTCCTCTTCTTTGAGCATTCTCTCCCCTTTTTTGCTCTAACCCAGATCACCCCTGAGGACAAACCCTCCTCTGCAACTACCCCAAATGGCTTGGGAATGCTTTCTGCCTGAGGCCTTCTTTTCACAGCCCTGAATGTAGGACAGATGCCTCTTTGGGTCCTCATTTGCTATATCCAGACAATTCTCCTTCCATCCTTCCTAACACCCTTCAGCTTTGAATATCATGTTATCAGATGATCTGCATGCCTATTACCTGTTCTTGCACGATCACCCCTCACCGGGGTCTACAGGTTCATTTCTCAAACATTATATTCTAGCTCTCGGTCGCTCATCCCCAAATGACTCTCCTATTCATTCTTAGTCCTTCCAATACCCATAGAGTTGATCTTTCCATCCACCTGCCTTTCTGTGCCTGCAATGTCTCTGCTTCCATGACAGGAACACCCTAAGCCAGCAGTGACTGATAGAAGTGTGATGTGAGCCACATAAGTCATTTAAAATGTGGGTGGTTGGAAAAGTAATGATGCATTTTTCCATAGAAAAATATGTCATGACTTTTCAGACACCTCAATACATAAAAAATTAACTAGTGACATTCATTTTAATAATATACTTTAAACTGATAGATCCAAAGTATATGTTATCATTTCAGCATGTCAATGTTTTTTAATTAATAAAATATTTTCTTTTGAGAGAGACTAAGTCATGGAATTCAGTGCGTATTTTACACTTGTGGTACATCTTAGTTTGGACTAGTCCCGCTGCAAAGGCTCAGGGATCATGTTGCTAGTGGCCTCTGCATTGCACAGCCCAGCACTAAAGAGACTCCGTGCCCTCTCTCCAACCAGCTCCTTCTGTTTCTCCAGCTCATTTGCCTTCGCTCAACAACCTCAAACCCATTGGGATTCATGCCGGTGCTTCTCCACCCCCATCGTGGCCTTCGTACCTGTTCATATTCCTTGGGCCACCATTAGGGTCACTTCCTTACATCTGCTCCCACTCCTTGTGGCACCCGGCCAAACCCATGCCTGGGTTAAATCCAGCTCTACCAGCTCCACACCCGCACCCACATGGTTCAGTGGGGCTGGGGAGAAATAGGCAGCTCCCCTGACAGGGCTTAGCTTAAGATTCATGACAGCGAATTTCAGACACACCCAGAAATTCCTCTTTGTGGTCAGCATGCTAATTTCTCTTGTCCGTGCACTTTTGCATTCACTGGGAAGACCTCAGACCTTCTCCTTTCTCACCAGCTTCTTCCCCATCCTCATGTACAGCTGATGGCCTCGCTTCCTGTTGCACTGAGAAAACTGAACCCACCGAAGACTTTGCTCAGGCTCCACCCACACCTACCCAAACTACCCCCTTGTGGCAGGCCTCACTTGCTGCTGCCCACTCTGCTACAGCCACACTGGCCCCCTTCCTCTTTCTCTAATGTGTAGGACACAGTCCCACCCATAGGACATGGTCCCACCTAAGAGTCTGCCTCGCCATCCCCTCTGTTTGCAGTGCTCTCCTGCCGCATGCACGTGCTCACTCCGTTAGCTCCTGCGTACCCTCCCTCCAGTGCTGCCTTCTCAGTGAGGACTTTCTTTTCCTTTCTTTTTAGAGGTTTTTGCCATGGGCATGTGTGCTCACCAGAGAGAGACAGCGAGAAGAAGAGAAAAGTGAGAAATTACTCCCCAATGGGGATGGTCACAGCAATGCCTTCTCTTCCATTCTCCTCATGGGATCTTGGGCGTGCGCGCGCACACACACACACACCCAGGATGATTTTCAAACCTCTGGGTCCGGGACTTGAACCATGGTCGGCCATGTAGGAGTCTAGTGATATAACCATTACGCCATCCACTTGCTCCCTCAGTGAGGCCTTTCATAACCATCCTATTAAAAACTACACATACCAACTCCCTCTATTTATTATCCTCCGTCCTTCATTTTCTTCCTAACATTTATCACCTTGAATTGATTATATCATCCGATTCTAGGTTCAGACACACACACACCGACACAAAAATCAGTTAATTTTTTGTATTGCAGCCCCCTCCTCACTACTTCTCAGTAGACTATAAGCTCCACAACAGCATAGGTTTGGATTACTAGCACCTGAGTAATACCAACATAGATCATACACACTCCATAAATACGTGTAATATGAAATGAATGGAATGAATGTGCCAAAAAGACAGAGAAGGAGCAGCCAGAACGAAAGGCAGGAGGAAAACCACAGAAGAGTGTTTGGGATTGAGCAAGCAGTCAATGGTAGTTAAGGTGCTGGGCTCCCACGTGGCTGACCTATTGAAGCCCTGGACCTGGAAGCTTGCTTTCTCTCTTTCTTTCTCTCTCCCTCTCTGGTGAGTGCATGTGCCCTGTAGCAAATTTAACATTTTTAATAAATAAAATTAAATAATAAAAAAAGGAGTGCATGGGAACCACTGACATGGAGAACATGGGAAACCCCCACTGAGCTGTTCCAGTAGAGTGAAGACTACAGGTTGAGGCACATGGAGAGGAGAAAGTGGAGACGGTGGATGAGAGATTGTCACAGCTCTTTCTAGAACCTTGGCTATGAAGGAAACTAGACAGACACAAGGAGAGAAAGGTCAAGCGGCAAATCCCAGCTCTCTCTGCAGAATGAAGAAACTGTTCCTGGCCCCCTCTCCCGCCAGCAGTCTCTACCTTTAGTCATAAAATTCAATCTCCACTGCTACTGGCCACCTCCTAGCGTATGCTTGACGAAAGGAGAGCCAAAGAAAATACTTTCAAATGTTTGTATAAGAAACAGGGTGATGACTGATTTCTTCTCTCTGCGGGTATTTTCATCTACTTATTCTAAAACGAGTGCATATTGCATGTCTACTTTTAAAAGATATTAAGGAGAGGAACACTCTTATCACCTGACATCAATTTCCTGTGTCCTTTGACCTTTCCCTCCCGGGTAGGGGTAGGTCCCTGGCAGGATGCATCTTTGACTCAGCGAGAGGGGCAGCTCCCAGTGGAACCCCGCCCAGGAGGGGAAAGCTTGTCTCCATAGCTTATCACTGTGACAAACCTTGACCAAACAATGACCTGAGCATACACACTAATTCTTAAATACAAAGAACAAGAGAACAGCTAGCTCTGAAACTGGCAAGTTAGAACAATGGCCTTTTTCTCTTTTAATTTTATTGTGGTAAGACCACGTAACATGTGATCTACTCTCTTAAAACATTGTTCTTTTTAGCTCATTTTATCCAAAAGAGCTGCCCAGATTACATAGTGAAACATCTGCTCTAAGAATGAGAAGATCTGAATTTTTGTTGCTGTAAAAATCTAAGAGAAGGCTTTTCCTTGTCTGTGAAAGTGTTTCAAGGGACTCAATTTCTGAGACTTCATCCATAGTTAATGCCAGATTTACCACTGTCCTTTAATTGTCACAAAAATGCCATTGGGAACAGCAGATTCCATAACGGTTAAGTCGCTGGACTACCAAATTCTCGACCGTGGTTCAAGTCCTGGACTCAGAAGCTTGAAACTCACGCTGGGCATGTGTGCATGTGTGCTCAAAATCCTGAGAGGAAAAGGGATTGCAGTGTGCCCATCCCCTGAGGCTGTGATTTCTTGTTTTCTGTTTCTCTATCTCTCTTTGTCTCCCCAGCAAGTGTACACACCTGTAGCAGAAATCTCTTGAAAGAAAGAGAAAGAAGAAAGAGAAAGAAAGGAAGAAGGAAAGAAAGAAAGAAAGAAAGAAAGAAAGAAAGAAAGAAAGAAAGAAAGAAAGAAAGAAAGAAAGGAAGGAAGGAAGGAAGGAAGGAAGAGAGAGAGAGAGAGAGAGAGAGAGAGAGAGGAAGGAAGGAAGGAAGGGAGGAAGGGAAGAAAGAAAGGGGAAAAACATCTTCTGCTGTCCTCTCTGGACTTGGCTGGCTGGCTTAAAGGAGACAGCGGAGCCAGAGCTACCCCTACTCATTACCCATCAAGCACGTCATTTAAAAACAGGAGGTCTTTAGGGAAGAAGAAAAAGTTTCTGACAGTTCGACTTCGGAGGAAAGGCCAGATATTTGTTGGGCCAGCAGGTGGCATGGAGATTAAGGTACTGGAAACCCCATGGCCCTCTTTGCTGTTCAAGTCCCAGCCGCAGGCCCAGTGACTTGAAAAATCACACCGGGTGCATGTGCGCACATGCCCAAAATCTCAAGAGGAGAGGGAAGGAGGGATCACAGTGTAGCTATCCTCCCTGAGAGGTGACTTCTCACTTCCCTGCACTCCCCTATCTCTGTCTCTCTCTCTCTCTGGTGAGCACATGCACAATATAGCAAAAACTAAAAAACGAAACAACACAGAAAACAGGTCTTTGCTCAAGCATTTGGAAGAGGAATCCAAGCTGAGACGGCAGGATATCTCTAAAGATAGGGAAGGCACCAGGTTGGGGGGTCTAATCTGCAAGGGAAGTATCTTGGGGATCTAGAGGACTGAGCTGTTGGTCATCAGCTGGTGACAGGTGCGTCCGACATACCTGTCATACTGGCACTGCCAGGCAGTGGTTCAGAGGCAGGGTCTAGGGAGGACACACTAAGCCCAGGGCAGCATATCTCTTCTGGAGGATCCGCTCAGGTCCTAGCTGGGGAGGTAGGAAGGCTTCAGAGGGATCACGTGACCTCTGTCAGTCCTCTCCCCTGAGGTCCTAAATACAAGCCTGGTGGCGACTGGTGCAGCCAGCGAGGAGCCTTCCAGCTCCAGGTTCTCACTGGTTCTCCCTAGAGTACGAATATAAAACTGGCAGGTAGAGCCGGTGAGGCCAGACGAATGACTGCCTGACCTTCCTCGCGCTGTCTCGAGTGCTCTAGGATTTGTGAGTGCTGGGGACTTAAGTGACCTCTGAAGGGCCCATCTGGCTCCTCTGTGGGATTTATGAACTCTGATTTTTGTTGCTCCCTAGCCTCTGACTCATGGCTGCCCAGCCCCTGTGGCCGGCCTCCCCGGTCCTGGCGTCGTGCGGCGCTGCCGCTGAGCTGTTCCTGGGGATGGTGCCCTGAGGCCCTGAGTGCGCTCTGTGCAGGCAGGAGGCAGCAGGACAGCGCTGACTTCCCCCAAGACCTTCGACAGAGCTGCAGGCACCCGTTAGTGCAGAGGCCCCGGCCTGGCTTCTCTCCTCGTCAAAATGTTGGGTTGGGGACCAGCAGATGGTGTAGTGGTTATATCACTGGACTCTCAGTAGACCGCCATTTGAGTCCTGGACTTCGCGGCTTAAAATTCACACAGGGCATGTGTGCATGCATCCCCCAAATCCCAAGGGGAGAATGGAGCAGAAGGAATTGCAGCATGGCCATCCTCCCTGAGGGTTGATTTCTCACTTTCTGTCTGTCTCTCCAGTGAGCACACACACCCTATAGCAAAAATCTCTTTAAAAAAAAAAAAAAAAAAAAGTTGGGTTGGAATCCCCAAATCTGGAGTAATTATTTTCCAGGCTTTCTCATAGACTTGCCCCCTACCCTACCCCACCAAGGACAAGACAGGGGCACGCTTGTCCCTTCGGTAATCTGAGGCACAGGCTCAGTGAGAGTCATCAAGGTAAACCTTGCCTGAGCATTCCCCTCTGTTGATGGCTAATGGTGACCAGAGAACCCTGCAGAAGTGGGTTTGGTGGTACTGACCTGCCCAGGAGGCTTTGGCTACTGAAGGTGTGTCTCTGGTGACCACACTGAGGAGCAAGCTCACTGAGGAGCTTCGTTATCTAACTGCAAAAGTGAATGAGCTCAGGGACCAGCAGGTGGTGTGGTGGTTAAGGCACTGGACATTCACAAATGGCCAACCACGGTTCGAGTCCTGGACCTGATGACTTGCTTTCTCACTTTCCCTCTTTCTCTCTCTGTCTCTCTTTGGTCAGATTAAAATAAAATGAATGAATAAAATTAAATAAAGAATTCTTTAAAAAATAAAAAGTGAATTAACTCATCTTAGAGCCCCAGTATTTTGCCAAGAGTTTAAGCCACATGTAAAAGTCAGATAAGCAATGACCTCTACTGATCTAAGGGGTTTTGATCTTCCTCAGTGACCAACAGATCAGACAGTGGTCAAGCAAGGCCTTTCTGTCCCCACCGCCAACTCTGAATGCAGAGACTGCTCTGGAACGTGTCGTTCTGTGTAACCAACTGCCCTGAGACACGGTCCATCCTTCCTCAGCAAACTTGCTCTGCCTGGGAATGCACTGCCCAACGCAAGTGTCAGGAACTTCATCTAGTGATTATTCTGGGGATCCAGCTGAGGATGGGGGGGCGGAGAAGAGAAAGACTTAGACCACCAGGACAGATCTATGGCCACCTCCCACTCTCCAGGAATGGAACTGTACCATTACTCTATCAACATGCCACTCACTCATGACTTAGCTCTAAAAGTGCACCTTATATGAATGGGGTTCCTGGCAGCAGGCTTTCAAGCTTGACAAGCCCTGCTCTGAGTCCTCCTGTTCACTGGGGACTGAACGAATCATCCTGCTTGAAAGCACTCAGACTTCCATCCCCGCTCATTCTCAGAGCCTGTGGCTTCCGCCCCAGGGACCAAGACTTTTCACCGAGTTTCTGCAGCAGCTGCTCTCCCACTTCTGGGTGCTTAAGCAAATAGGGCCAGTTGTGAACCAGCAAGACCTGCCCCAAAGCCGGCTGCACTTGGGCTGCCTGAATGGTCCCCTCGAGCCTGAGCTGGACTCTGATTCCACATGTATGTGTCAGTAAGTAGCAACAGAGCAACAGAGGCAGGCTTGTCACTGGTACTTCAGGATGACACCAATGATCTATCACTACACGTCACTCTAAGGGAAGGTTATTCGTTTTCCATTTCAAAATTTAGTAATGAGGGGAGAGCAGATGGCATAATGGTTACTTTGCTGGACTCCCACATTGTTGACGATGGTTCGAGTCCCGGACTAGGAAGCTTCAAACTCACGCCAGGTGCATGTGCATGTGCGCCCAAAATCCCAAGAGTAGAATGGAGGAGAAGTGATTGAGGCATGGCCATTTCCCCCAGGGCATGATTTCTCACTTTCTATAACTCTGTCTTTCTGGTGAGTACACACGTCCTACAGCAAAAATTTCTCAAAAAAAATAAAATTAGGAATGAAGACAGATGTATCCCTCTCTTTAGCTTATGGTCCTTATGGTCCCACTTTAATTGGAGAAAAACGAGAGTGAAAGAATGTTGACCAGTTAAAATTTCCTGGACACAAGTAACTCTGATTATTTAAAAAAACAATGCACAACCAGAAATAAAGCTCCTTCCTACAACCTCCAGAAGGATTTTCCATCTAAGAAGCTGTGTTTCAGCTCTAGTTCCTTCTCTTTCCAACTGAGTGAACAGGGGACCAAAAAGTTCATTGCTCTCTCAGCCTCAGTTTTTTTTGTTTTTGTTTTTGTTTTGTTTTTTTGTTTGTTTGTTTTGTTTTGTTTTGTTTTATTGCCAGTTGTTCACCAAAGGCGGGGGGCGGAGGGGGCAGAAAAAACACTTCCAATGAGGTGTGGTCACAAAGCAATCCCTTCTCCATTTCTCTATTCTCTCTGGACACACACACACACACACACACACACACACACAGAGAGAGACTTGTTGTGTCTTTCAAGCCTTCAGGGCCAAGATTCAAACTGCAATTGGCAGGTGGGATCTAGCTCCCTTAAGCACTAGACTATGGGGCCAATCCAGAGCCAGTTTTTCAGCTGCAGTGCAAAGATCATGTCTTCCATAGAGACCTAAAATACTTTGTTAACTGTACAATTATTTCTGGATATTGTCTATTTTTTCTCTCTCTCCTGCTCCTCCTGACTCTCAGTAGATAATCTCAGTAGATAATCTTGCCTCCTACCTCTCAGAGAAAATAGATGCAATCAGTTGGGAAACTCTCATCCTCCCGGACACCAGACTTGCAACCTAATGGCATCGGTCCCATCATCCTTTCTGCCAGAAGAGCTGGCTCCTCCCATGCAGCCCAATCTCTCTCCGAGCTTCCAGGCCATCCCCCGTGGCTGCCTTAGGAATGTATGTTCAGTATGGATTACTCTTCCTCTCTTTTGTACTTTAAACTTCCCTCTTTGAACTGAATCATTTCATAGGCCTTTTGCTGTAATTTAATGTCTTCCTTCAAAACAAATAAAGTGTTTTATTAAGCGGTTGTGTTTTGGAGCTGCCTCTCGGTTTGTTAGGGAGTCACGAAGCTGTGATGCCCTCCTTAACTTCTGTACATAAAGGAGGAGACTGAATTGGCTCCACGGCCTGGTAGTTAAGGCAGCCACGTTCCATATGCCTGACCACACAGTTCAAGTCCTAGGCCTTGCAGCTTGAGAAACATGCTGTGTGCATGGCATGTGTGATACCCCAGATCTTGAAAGGAGAGAGAAATGGAGAAGGGATTGTGGCATGACCGTTGCCCATAGCAGATGCTTTCTCCCCTCCCTCTCATTCTGTCTCCCTGTCTCTCTCTGGTGAGTGCACACACCCTCTAGCAAACAAAAGAAAAGGAAAAAAGGGAAGTACTTATCATTCCTGAGGACCAAACTTCAAAATGAGATGTTAGGTATCTTGCTCTTTTATATGAGCCTGCTAATAGGATTAAGCTCTTGGAGAATTAGAGAACTTCTCCCCCAAATAGGTGTCTAGGAAGAGTCCAGGAGGTTCTTCAACATTTTTGTGCCCTGGGCCCCCTTGGCAATGTGGAATTGCCATAGTGTCCCTTTCAGAATAACATGAAATGCATGAAATAAAATACATATAATTATAAAGAAAACCAACTATATCAACATATAGCAATTTTCAAACCATGGTATAGTAACACATCTGCTTCTTTACAAAAGCATTGAATAAAAAAATATAGAAGCAGGTTCAATACTACCATATTTCAAAGTAGTGATGAACATAAAGGATATTGTTATTTAAATAATTATTTTATTTAACTTTATTATTATTTTCCAGTTGATCAGAGAGAGACAGAGAGAGAGAATGAGAAGGAAAGTGAGAAAGCAAGCCATCAGGTAGGTCCAGGACTTGAACCACGGGCAGGTGGAAGTCCTGTATCTCTAACCACCATGCCCCCTACCAGTCCCATATAAAGGATTTTATTTAAAAAATCAGCAACAACTATCACATAGTATATACATTTGTGATTTTGTTTTGTTTTGGCTATAGGGTACATGTGCTCACTAGAGAGAGAGAGAGAGAGAGAGAGAGAAATCACCCGCTGGAGGGGTGGCCACACCACAATCTTTTCTCCACTTTCCCTCTTCTTGGGATTTTTGGGTGCACACACGTGTCCAGTGTGTCTTTCAAGCCACTGGTCCAGAACTTAAGCCAAGCAGCTGGCTATGTGGGATCCAGCCACTTTAACCTTCACCATTTTCATGATTCTTCTTAGCGATAAAAACTCAGTACAACTCCTCTATCGCCGCTGCGGTTTGCTGCCTGCATATGTAACTGAAGTCCATGGGGTAATCCAGTTAAAACGGACTGAACAGAAACACATCATCTTTCTGGTCCAAAGTTATGGACACAGTCTGGGACAAGAAGCCTCCTTTCAGACGCACTGTCTCCAAACTTGGTTGACTCTTTCTGTCCAAGGGGTATTCCCAGAAGACTAGGAGTACGAACCATCAACAACAGAGAGGAGGGAAGGTGTAGTTTTACCTTGGGGCTGTCTCCCAGAGGGGCCCAGTTAGGAAGTACCAGTGCCACATGGGGAATTCTGCCAGACTCCTTTATGTTTTTACACTTTGGAAATAAACTAGTTAATATTGTGAGTTTATTAAGAGCCAAAAGGTAACCTAATAAGTAGGGTTGGAGATGTGCAAAACATAGGATTTCCTCAGGGAATCCCATAAATTACGTGAAGTGAAAAGACTGACGAAGGGCAGAAGGAATTTGTGTGTCTGTGTATAATTTTCAAGCAACAATTTATATATTCTAATTCTTTTATTTAAAGAATCACTCACTTTGGGGGTCAGATAGTAGCATGGTGGTTATGGGCGCTGGACTCCCACATGGCCGACCACAGTTCAAGTCCCAGATCCAGTGGCTTACTTTCTCACTTTCCCTCTCTCTCTCTCTCTCTCACTCTGCACCACACTGGTCAAATTTTAAAAAATAAATAATTAATTAAATGAATGAATGAATAAAATTAAATAATGCTTTTGCTTTCTCACTTTCTCTCACACTCTGTCCCACTCAAATTAAACAGATAAAAAGTTAATGTTTTAAAAAAAGAATTATTTACTTTAATTTTATGTATTTGTTTATTTATTTTAATTTGACCAGAGTGGGACAGAGTGAGAGAGAGAGAGAGGAAAAGTGAGAAAGCAAGCCACCATGTCTGGGGCTTGAACCGTGGTTGGCCATGTAGGAGTGTCCAACAACTTTACCACCACACCATCTATTCTCATTCTCTTTTATTTTTTATTTTGGTAGTGGGTGCATGTGCTCACCAGAGAGAAACCGAGACAGAGACTTAGGAGAAAGTACCCACCATGGGGAAAGGTCAGGGCGTAATATCTTCTCCATCTCTCTCCTTTCTGGATTTTGGGCGTGCACACACATGCACTCAGAGTGTTTCTCAAACTGCTGAGTCTGAGACTCAAACCACATGGCTGGCCACGTGGAATCCAGCTGCCTTAACCACGAGGCCATGAAGCCAGTCCAAGTACTCTAATTCTTAAACTTTAGCTTAGTTTTTTGCAATGTCACAATGTATCATTAATAATTTCCCATGTCAACAAATATAGTCACAAAGTACTATCAAAGGCTACATAATAGCCTACTATAGACGTGTACCATAATTTACTTCACTAATCTCCAGGTCTGAAGTGTGATTTGTACACAGTCTTCCTGGTAATGTACACAGTGCTCTGATGATTGCTATGTTCTATTTTTACTTTCTTAGAATATTTCTATAAATGAAACAATTATCTTATAACTTAGTAACAACCACAATAGCAATGCATAGTGAAAGACATCTTGATCAGTACTGCCAGATTGTCCACTAGAAAGGTGGTTCCAGGGTCTGGCAGGTGGTGTTGTGGTTAGGGGCACTGGCTTCCCACATGGCCAGCCACAGTTCAAATCCCAGACCTGATGGCTTGCTTTCTCACTTTTCTCTTTCTCTCTCTCACTCTGTCCCACTCTGGTCAAATTAAAATAAATAAATATACAAATAAATAAAGTTAAATAAAAAATAATTCTTAAAAAAAAGAGAAAAAAAGGTGGAAAGTTAAATAAAAAATAATTCTTGAAAAAAAGGTGCTTCCAGTTCATACCAAAACTGGAATTTTTGGCCTTGCCCCAAAAGATGGCAAGGAGACTAACAGAATGCCCCTACATGGGGTCCTGCAGGAACAGGAGGGAAGCTGGCCAGGGTGGTGCTATGAGAATCTGCCTTTCTTTGCTCCTGGAAAATACCTACAGGACAGAACATGCGGTGGCATTGAGTCTCCAAGACCAGGGAGCTGATTTCAATCATTTGGCTAGATCCAGCCTTACATAGCTGTGCTATGGGGGACGGAAGGAAGACGTTGGTATCCACGTCAGGACCACAGCAGGGATAGCAGCAATAGGACAGGTCTTCAAGAAATTCACAGATATGCGTGTTATGGGGGAAAAATGCAGAGATTTCCTTTTGGGGAAGCACCAAAATAAACCCTTCCTTCAATTCCATTGTCCGTGAACTTTTTGAAGCCTCCCTGTGATCCTCAGGGTCACCTCAAGGGCAGGGCCCACTTCAGGTAGGCAGATGTGGCCTCTCCACGGCCTCTTCACCTGGTTTTACTGTCAGTGTCTCCTCTGCCAAAGGAATAGGGGTTTGTCACAGTCCTGGAGTAATGGAAGCTGTTTATTATTCTTTTCTTTTTCACCCTCTCTCCATTTTCTTTCCTTTGCAGCTGGACAAGGTATGCTAGAGACAAATACCATTTGGCATTTTGTATGTAACCAACCATAATAGATATGGGGAGAAAAAAAAACACTTGCAAATCCTCTCCCTTGTCAAAATAAGGTCTCTGATCCTATCACAAACGATGCTGGACTACTAAAACCTAAAGAGACCTACGACTGATTATTCTCTCTTCTTGCCCTTGGTCTGGAGATGTAGGGCTGGTAGATCTCTGATACTCAGTAACCAAAACTTAGTTCTCTCCACAATTCCACTCCTAGGTCTGCCATTGGATCTTGCTAACTTCTCTTCTGTATTATCTTCAGTTTGAGAAGTCACGCCTCTAAGCCCTGCTCCCTCTCGGTCGCTATTACAAGCCTACACAAAGGATCACTGACCACTGCTCTCTCCCTCTCTAACCTCAAAAGGGACATGCAAGGGGGTGAGGGGCCAACAGACCCCGGCTTGGCATTTGCTTTGCTTTCTTAGTGCTAACCGGGGCTGCTCTCTCCCACTCTGGCTTTCTAGGTGCTGTTTGGACACAAGGGCTCCTCGTCCTCTCTGCAGTCTGTTCTGGTCTCCATGTCTCCTCCGCCTAACCGTGGTGAACGCTAACCTCGCAACTTAGATCCGACTCTCCTACGCATGACCCTTCCGATTAGAGGGCTTTCTGGCATCTTTACCAGCCTTAACCAAGGCTGAGCAAAGTTAAATTGGATTTAAACGATGTCTTCTAGCTATCCTAGGGTCTTCCCTCTCCATTCGCTAGAGCGGTTATCGAATTGTCCTGATTTTGCTCCCGCCCCATCAGGCCAGGAGTTAGATGATCTGCCTCAGCCCACACCCATCCCAGCATGTCCACCAAGGCAGGCTGCACTTGCAAAGACTTGACGGTCTGTTTGGGTGCACCGAGCGCGCGCAGGAAGCGCACAACCGCCGAGGCGGCATCCAATCACGCTCCGCTGTGCGTCCCAGATGCAGCCCCAGGAAGGAAACAAGGGCTTGCGGGATGTGGTGCCCACCGCCCGGCCGCCCGCTGTAGTCTCCCTGAACCCCACTTTCTCTAAGGGGACCCCAAATGCCTCCGCGCCCTCCAGCCTCAACATCCATCAGCCGGCCCTACGGTGGGCTCTGGGTTCCTGACCCGGCTCCCGAGAGCCAAGCCAGGCATTCCCCGCGTTGTCTCTACCTGCACCCCGGGCGAGAGCCCAGCGGGGACTCCTCGGAACCCCGGGCGCGGGATTGCGGACGCGGCGGCAGAGGCCCGGCAGACCGCCCGGCAGCCCCGAGGGAGCGCTGCGAGGGGCGCGGGCAGCTAGGCGGCAGGATCCGGGCTGGGGCGGGGAAGGGCCGCGCCGTGT
>NW_006160158.1:741844-749135 GCF_000334495.1 Tupaia belangeri chinensis
CCGATGCTCGCCCCCGGGGACCGCTCTCCGCACCCGCCTCGCCCGCTCGCCCGCTCGCCCCTCCACTTTCCCTCCATCCGCTCGCGGTCCCTCCATGCTCCTTCCTCGCGCTGTCCTCTCGCGCCTCCGGGGCTCCGGTCCCTCCGGGCGCCTCCTCCCCGCTGCCGCCCTCCCCCAGGCGCGGTCCCATCTCCATCATCTCTCCATCCCCTGCTCGCCTCTCCTCCGCCGCTCTGCCCTACTGGGATCCTCATCCCTCCACTCCTGGCCCTCCACCTCGACTCCGCCGACCCCAGCGCCTCCTTGCCCCCCAGCTCCGGAGTGGCCCCGCTTCTGAGACCCCCGGCCTCCGAGTGTCTTCCGCACGCCCCCCACCACTCAGCCCTCGAGTGTCTCCCGCACGCCCCCCGCACCGCCTCGATCTGGCTGGGCGTTTGCCCCTCGGCTCTCCCTGGCCGGTGCCTTTTCTGGCGCTCGGCCTCCCCCGAATTGCTTTGTTCACGTGCGTCTTCTCTCTGGGCGGGGGCGGGAAGAGCCGGGTCCTCTGAGAGCCGAACGGGTCCCACGCCCGCAGGGAGTGGACCTGGGCTGGGGTCGAGGGGTGAGCCGGGGGACGCGGGGGGCCGGCGGGGCGGGGCCGGCCCTTTATTTACCTTTGGCTGCGGGAGGGGAGGCGCCTCATCAGCCGTCTTCTCCCTCCAGCCTCCGCCTCGCCACCACCCCCTGATCCCCCGCCCCAGGGACTACACTCTTGCAGCTCGACAGATTCATCCAGCCCTCTCCCAAACCCCACATTTTCCCCTCGCCGACTCCCAGTTTCTCCCGCCTACACGCCCCAGTGACCTCAGGCTGAGGGAATAATTCGTATTATTACAAACAAGCTCACTCTCCGAAAGCCCGATTTCTCTGAAACCCGATTTATTTCCATGGCTACCCCCCTCCTCCTCCGCGTTCACCTCCTCTCCCCGTGGCTTTCCCTCCCCCTCCCTGCCCCCCAAGGCTCTGACTCAGCTCTCCCTCTCCACAAAGACCACCTCTCCTCCTCCCCTCCCACCCTGCCCTCTCCCATCTCCTCAGAGACTGTCCTCTGACTGCCCCATCCCTGCCGTCTGTCCTAGTGCCCATCTCCCACCGCCCCAGCCCCAGCCTTGCGTCTCTGAGCCACTCTCCCTTAGCCCCCTGGGAGGGACAGGGTCCCTTTACCTGGAGTCCCCTTCATTTCACACCAGCTCTGCAGCTGCACACGGAGGCCCCCATGTGCCCCAAAGCCCATTCCATGCTGTGTCCCCCAACCTGAAACTTAGAATCCTGAGACTTCACGGTAAGAAGGGCCTGTAAGGTCAGGTGCTTCAGCGGACCTTCTGGTGCCTGGATCCCTGTAGGATCCCAGGGCAGGTCCCCCCACCCCTTGAGACTTTCAGAAGGCACTCCCTGCCCTCCTGTCTGAGTCTCCTTTTCCGAGGAGTCTGGGCCTCACCAGATGGATGGCCGTGCTCCGAGGTACTTGGCTTTCCCTGGCAGGCTTCAAACTATGTCCACTCCCTCTTCTCTCTGACTTAGCTTCCTATTCTGTTCATCCTTATTTTGAAAGTCCTCTTCTTGCCTTCTGCCCTCCCCTTCCCTCCTCTTTAATCCATCACTTGTCTTCCATATTCAGGTGTAATGTCTCCTTCTCACCCCTCTTCTCTGCTCTGCTGCTCCTGGAGGGACACACCCAACTCTTGCTGCTCAGCTCCTGCCTCTATCCCTACCATGGCTCTTCCCCTGGCCCTTAGGGAACACCCACCAGGGAAGACCCTGTCCTCCCACCACAGACAGGAAAGCCCATGTGGAGAGACCCTTCCCTCCTAGAAATGCAATAGACGAAAAAGCCCAGGTCCCAGGTAGAAACCCTCAAGGATTCCTTTCTGCTAAGTCCCAGCCCTGACCCCTCAGTGTATTTAACAACAGCAAAGGGGTTTTACTGCACTTGTTCTGCACCTGCTATTCTTGGTTGTATTAAAATGGAATATTTTGGCTTAGCATTACTATTGCTCTCACCAAAAGTTGGGGGAGCCAGGCAGCAGGTAGCATGGAGGAGAAGGCAGCTGGATCCCACATGGCTGACTGTGTGGTTTGAGTCCCAGGCCTGGTGGTTTGAAAAACACACCAGGTGTGTGTGTGTGTGCGCGCACGCACGGGCGT
This sequence comes from Tupaia belangeri chinensis, assembly GCF_000334495.1. Classification (NCBI taxonomy): domain Eukaryota; kingdom Metazoa; phylum Chordata; class Mammalia; order Scandentia; family Tupaiidae; genus Tupaia; species Tupaia belangeri. The sequence continues at coordinate 744,029 of NW_006160158.1, forward strand.
ATGTGTGATTAAAATCTTGAGATTGAAGGAGAAGGGTCTGTGGCATGGCCATTCCCCTTGGGGGGGGGGTGATTTTTCACTTACCCATTCTGTCTCCCTCTCAGATGAGTGCATGTGCCCCAAGCAAAAATTAAACAAAGAAACAAAAACTGGAGAGTGTAAGAGGTTGAAAGACAGCAGGCAATCAGAAAGAGTGGCAGCCAAAGGAAGGGGTGGGGAGAGGAAGGGCTGGTCCCCTGGGAGGCCCTGGCATCCTTTTGGAAAGGCCAGGGAGGCACACAGGGAGGGGAGAGCAAAGCAGCTAACCTTCTGGCCACTGCAGGGAACGAGGTGATCGCAGTGGACTGGAAGGGCCTGAAGGATGTCGATCAAATCAACATGGATAGCACCAGCTCTCTGCACGGGAGCAGCCTCCATCGGGCCTCAACTGAGGTGAGCCCTGCACTCAGCTGCCCAACACAGACCTTCTGAAATGACGCCCTGGATCTTGAGTTGCCTGGTCCTGGAGTTCCCCTCCTGAACTCCAAGGACACATCCCCCAACACTCCTTCCGATGGACACTTTGTCCTAGTTCCTATGTTAACCTAAGGACAATCTTCCCCACCTCATACACCTACAGAAGTCCCTCTGGATAACTGGGGTTACTTGCATCTTTCGAGGTGCCTGGGTTACTCACTCCCTTCTCTCTTCACAGCAAACTCGAACTGATTTCTCCTGGGATGGCATTAATGTAAGTGCAACTGTCCCTAGATCTCCCCCGTCATCCCCAATGTCTCTCCTTGGAGTCTCCCATAAAACACAGTGCTCTCTGGCTCTGCAGGCACTGGGAGCTCTCACATTCTCTACCTGTTCCCCAGTTTTCAAGGGTGGTGGAGACATGTGCCTCCTTGGGACTGGTGGGAATACTAGCTTTCCCTATTGCATGCCCTGGTTCCCATCCTCCGTCCTAGAAACCACGGCCTCTTCTCCGTGTATTGACGCCCCCATACCTGCCTTCTGATTCCTCTGCCCCTCCTCCCACATTCCCTATCCCAGCTCTCCATGGAGGACACCACTTCTATTCTTCCGAAGCTTAAACGCAACTCTAACGCCTATGGCATTGGGGCCCTGGCCAAGTCATCCTTCTCAGGTGAGACTTCCTATCTGGGCATGCTTCCAGATGGGAAAATACCCATGGGTTCCTGGTCTCGGTCTTTCTGCTCCGTAGGCCTGTTGAAGACCCTCATCCTACCTCCATTATTTACTCCTCGTGTGTGGAGTCCTGGGGTTATCTGCCCCAAGGGGATGTAGCCCCCTGTCACTGGGGTGGAATGATGGGGAGGGTCCAATGTTGATATTGTGTAATATTCTCGAAAATGTGGCAAATTTCTGGCCTCTAGGGATCTCACGAAGCATGAAGGATCATGTGACAAAGCCCACAGCCATGGGGCAAGGCCGAGTGGCCCACATGATTGAGTGGCAGGGCTGGGGGAAGGCTGCCACCATTCAGCCGCAACACAGCCATGAGGCCGTGCGCAGGGATACAGATGCCTACTCTGACCTCAGCGATGGCGAGAAGGAGGCTCGTTTCCTTGCAGGTACTTGTACCCTGGGCCCTCAAGAGACAGGTGTTCAGGATGGCCAGAGACTGACCTCCAGCCTGACCCCCTGTGGCAGGATCAGCTTTATCCATATGCTGACCATAGGCTTACATTTCCCAGTGACTCTAATTTGAAGAATTTGGACTTCTTAATTCAGATCAGTGCTCTCAAGCATATTTTTATTATCTCAGAAAATCAGGGGAATTGGATAGGGTTTGTGTGTCCACCTGTTCGGAAACCCCACTTTCTACATTGTGGGAGTGTCCCACTCTGGACTTGTACTAACTCCCTTAGTATAAGAAAAAAAATGCAAGGGTCTTGGGCTTTGAAAGGCTCAGGTTCTGCTCACATTTCTAGATGGAAAAGAAAGGCCTTAGGGATCTGTTCTAGCCTTTCCCCTCTAGCATTTAGTGTCTTGGGTGCACTCCCCAGACTCATTACTTGGGATAGCACTAGCGGACCCAGGGAACTGAATGAGGAGATGGTGGTCTACAAAAGAGGATTAGTGTCAGGAAAGGAGTGGAGGCCATTAGATAGGTATGCAGTGTATCTACAAGGGTGGCCAAGTCCTAGTGCCAGGTCTTGTAAGAGACCCAGGAAGAGTGATAGGTCTGGAAGAGAAGAGAAGAATGTCCGTGTTGGTAGACGCATCAGTGGGGAGAGGTCACAGATGCATAGGGGATACTGAGGTAAAGTCGAGTAGTAGCGATGTATCCTCCAACTGACTCATGGCGTTGACCAAAATAGGGACCCCAAGTCTACCCATCCCCCTATTATACCCTCTCTTTGCCTACGGATCCCCCTGAACTTTCACCTTTATATCTCTGTGGACCCACAATTTCATCATGCTCCCTTGGGGGTTCTTTACTAATCTCGAAACCTACCTTTTAGATTTCTTTGTCATTGACCACCTAATACGAGATACAATTCCAAAAAATTTGCAATGATAAATTTCTGGGAAATCCCTAATTTTAATCTCCAGGAGACTCTCAACTCTCTCCCCTGAGAATCCTGAATCTGACCTTCTGGAGAATCCCCCATAATTTTGCCTTGTTTTAGGACATATATGAAGGCCACACTGTCCTATGTAATAGCCACTGGCCATGTGTGTCTATTAGACACTTGAAGTCTGGCCAGTCCAAATGGAGATGTGCAAGTGTGAAGTCTGACCGGGTTTCAAAGACTTTGTATAAATAAAAGAAAATGAAATATCTCATTAATAATTTGGAATTGATTATATATTGAAATGATCATAGTGTTAATTAAGATTTATTATTATAACTTCTTTGACCTATTTAAGTATGGCTACTAGGACATTTCAAATCATAAAGGCAGCTTCGGCTGGGTTACTGTTACAGGTTGCACTGAGATGTCTCTGACCCCTCCCGTGTGTCCAGGGCTCCAGTAGGTTCTGTGCTAAGCTCACTTCTTCTCACAGGTGTCATGGAACAGTTTGCCATCTCTGAGGCCACGCTTATGGCCTGGTCATCCATGGATGGTGAGGACATGAGTGTCAACTCCACCCAGGAGCCATTAGGCTGCAACTACAGTGACAACTACCAGGAGCTGATGGAGAGCCAGGGTGAGAGATGGTTCCTGAATCCACCCCCTGCGAGCTGAGAAGCCTTCCCAGTAGAGGTTCAGGCCACCTCCGTTCAGCTCTGTTCCCTTAGGACTCCCTGCTCACCTCGGCTCTCCTCCACTCTGCCCTCCTCTCAGTTCTCTGTGTGGTAGTCCCTGCCTTTGACCTCTGGACCCCACCAACTTTCATGATTCTCTCCACAGATGCCCTGGCTCCTGGCCCCATGGATGGGTGGCCCCACTCCTACGTGTCCCAGGGCATGTACTGTCTGGGGTCCTCGGATGCCTGGGAAGCAAGCGACCAGTCTCTCATTGCCTCTCCAGCCACAGGATCCTATCTTGGCCCTGCCTTCGATGACTCACAGCCCAGCTTGCACGACATGGGGCCTTCCCAGCCTGCTTCAGGATACTCTGCTCAGGAGCCTCCACCTTTGCTGGGGGGAGACACTGACTGGGCTCCAGGGGTGGGTGGGGTGGACCTGGCCAGGGGCCCTGCTGAGGAGGAGAAGAGGCCACTGGCCACTGAGGAGGAAGAGGACGCGGGATGCCGGGACCTGGAGTCACTTTCCCCACGTGAGGACCCTGAGGTGTCCACTGTCCTCAGCCGGAAGGTGTCTGATGTCACGTCCTCAGGCGTGCAGTCCTTCGATGAGGAGGAGGGTGAGGCCAACATCTAGCTTCTCTCCCCCCACGGCCTGCCTTCCACTCCCGCCTGAGGGGCATGGCTGCAACCCATACCTTCCCTTCCCCCAGCAGTGCAGCTGACCCGGGAGCAGAAGACAGCAGAAATGCAGGAGCTTCCAGTCCTCGCCCGGACAACGGAGGACCAAGATGGGATGTCACACAGGCTTACTCTCTAGAAACCACAGGTCCAGGACCTGGGACCCAGGCAGCCAGATGGCTGCGAACTTGGCGTGACTTCTGGGCCTATGCCCAGGAAGCCCCAGCCCAGCGTGTAGCCTGAGGACAGGCGCTTACAACCCTGCAGGAGGAGCTGAATCTCAGTTCTCCACCCCCCACGTCATCTTCCAGGAGCCTTGGCTGTGCTGTCTGAACGCCTCCTTTCTCCATGTCACTCTTGCTTTCCCCAACCCTGTGTTTTTTCTGGCTGTGGCCCCAGTTCATCCCAACTGCAAGGACAGATCTCAGGGGCAGTCTGCGTGGAGGGTGGAGAGTCTGCCCTCCGCAGGGAACGCGGCTTCTGAAACCAGGAGTCGAGGAGGTGGACGTGCAGCTGGGAATTCGCAGGAGGCACGAGCATGATCCTTCCTATCGAGGCCTGCTCAGAGACAGGAGAGTCTCTGATGGGACCAGGAGCCAACATGGCCACTTGTTCTGGAATCTCAAGTATCCAGGGGGCTGAAAGGGGATCCCAAGGAACTGGGAACAGACCCAGCTTGTGCTTCCCTCTCCTCTTGCATCCCTGCTGGAGCTGCCCTGAGAAGGGAGGGGACACCAGTCTCTGATGTGCAGACTCAGGACGCAGGTGTCCCAACGGGGGGCATGCGGGCTGTGTGTCCCCCACCTCGAATTCTCTGGAGCTGTTTACACTTTTCTCTTTGCCTTTTCTACATTTTTATAACTTCTTGGGGACTCAGGGTTGAAGGGGTGGAGGGAGGAGTCCGGTGCTGTCATTCCCTAGGTCGGGCTGGGCTGTCGCTGAGGGCCAGGGTGGGCACTCGGCTCCTTCTATCCCTTGTCAGCACTCCCACGCCTCCCCAGGTGGCCTGCAGGTGTCCTCCCTCTGGGCAGCTTGCCCTCCCACACCCCCACACTGTGCTGGGCAGTGGGATCCTGAACAGCATTTCCATGAGTGCAGTGGACAGGGGGACAGGCAGAGTGGCTGCTGTGGAGCTGGCTTGCATCCCCCTGTGCCGCTTCGGTGGCTCACTTTCTGGCTCTTGGGTAGGAGATAGAAGCCTGAGAGGTTCACCGTCCTCTTTTCC
>NW_006160158.1:749485-752603 GCF_000334495.1 Tupaia belangeri chinensis
CTCTTACCTCGTGCTGTCTTAGGCTCCAGCCCCAGACCGCGTGTCCTACCCTCACTCTGCCAGGAGTCTTACCGCGCCTACAGTCCGCTGGGCCGGAGTACTGCCGTCCTCCCCTGAGCACGACCTGCCCCTCTCCCCAGGCCCCAGGCCTCTATTGCTTAGGAATGAAGAGGCTGAGAGTTGGGGTGTTTGCCACCCCTCCATCAGGTTCACACTCTTGTACACACATTCTCCTGAAATGCAGCAGGGCAGGGCTCTCAGGTCATCTCAGAATTTATCCCGAGGTTAGTTCTTGAGTGAAACACGGGTAGGTGTAGTGAGCTTAGGAGGCGAAAGGTCCTGACTCTCAGCTGCCTGGACGGAAGAGACCTGCGGTAGGTTGTGTGTCCTGCCTTGGAGTGCGGGCCCGCTTGCCAGGGGCTCTGGGAAGTGGCGTAGGCCAGGGCAGTGGCTCTCCCTCCTGCTGGCCGTGGGTTCTGCATGCTCCCAGCCACCCCACAGACCCCGCTCCTCACCTTTCCCACGGGCTCTACCTGGTCTCCTATTGTCCCCTCTGTCTCATCCCTGTGGTGCCTGTTCTCCCCAGATGAGGGTGGCCATCTGGTGGCCATCTGATCCCATGAGTGGGTTCATTCCTTACATTCCTTCTTGCTCAGGGCCCTGGGAATTAGGAGGGTAGACTACTGCAGCTTCCTTTCCTCCCTCCTTTCCCAAGGAAGCCAAACAGTCCCTGACAAAAGATGACTGAGGACCTGGTGGCACCTAGTAGAGTCCACAGAAGAGCAGGGCGTGGGTCCCAGGGTGCTGGTGCCTCGCTGTGGCCAGAGGTCAAGTGGAGTCTCTCTAGAAGGGAGAAGATGGAGGAGCTGGCCCAGGACCACTTTAGGCCTCTGGTGCTGGGCCAGGGTGCATGGGGGATTGCTTACAGCCTGTTTTGGGGGGAGGGGCATGTGCAGGAAGGGGCTGTGGGGGTGGGGAAGGGTCGCTTTTCCTTGGGGTTAAAGGCTGTGCAGCACGTGTTCCAGCAGCCCTGGAACAGGGTTGTTTTTATATTCTTGTGAATGAAACTGCTCTTGCTAAATAATTTTCTTTGGGGGGGAGGGGTGCACTTTCATTTTTCAATTGACTTTATTAAATGAAAATCTTCCACTGCCCCCTGCATCCCCACACACCTGGTTAGGGAGGGAATCCTGGGGAATGAGCTGGCCACCTTCCCCTCGCCCCTCCTGTGTGCTCCACACGCCGTCTTCCAGGTCTGGGAAGTACCCCTTGTTACGGCCAGTCTAAGCATGTTTTCGTAATGTGACACCCTCACCCCACGCCCAAGAGAGATTCTATGACATATATTGCAGAGAGTTCTATATAAATATATCTCAATATTATAGACTATATACACACGGGCATGGGCCTGAACGCCCACTGCCAGCCCCTCCCCAGGCTCCAGCACCTCTGTATGTCTGGGGAGGTGGAAGGGACATGAACTGGAGGGGCCAGAGGTTATGTTCAATGACACTAAACAGAACGTGGCGGCATCTTCTGACTGTGAGTGTCTTATTTGGGGGATGAGGAGAGGAGACAGGCACGGGGGAGGGAAGGAGAGTGCCGGGAGGGGGGTGCAGAACTGGGACAGCCTGCAGGGAGGGAAAGGGGAACCCAGGGGAGGACCAGGATTTCTGAGTGCCCAGAGCACCGGCTCACTAGAGAAGGCAGGCCCATGGCACCGCATCCACCAGGCTCCCTGCTGGTGGAGAGAGTGGGATGTGACTGCCCCAGCTGGGGGAAGCACCGAAGAGGCCTGTCATCCCCACCCCCAGAAGAGACCTGAGGAACTAGTGTAAGGGATGGCATCTGAGTGACCCGGTGACCTCGCCATGCTAGGCCAGAGCCGGAGCAGCTCCAGGGCAGAGCTGACCCCACAGGTGAGTCTGTTTCTGCAGAGGAAGAGAGAGGATGTTTCTGGGGAGACGCCTGGACATGGGAAGCCAGGAAGGTGTGCTGGGACACTGGGGGAGCTCTCTGCCAGAGCAAGTCAGGGCACCCCACAGGACACGACCGCCAGGCTCCAAGCACCCCCGCCTTCCACAGAGAGCTGGTGGCGACCTTTTCTCCCAGGCCACTGCCCTCGTTATCCATCTCCCTGGCAGAAGTGGGACAGAGGACGGGAAAGTGCTGGTCTCCTGCTGTCCTGACAAGGGCTCTGGCTTCCAGGCAGTGGTAGGAGCCAGGACAGGGTCTGGAGGCAGATCGTGGAGGGCAGACGTGAATTGAGGGGCACCAGGAGAAGGGGCTGCAGATGCTCACTGGTGGGCGGTCCGTCCAGGAGGCCACGAGGTGGTCCCACGTCCTTTCACATGGCGCTCAGGAACCCGCCCTCGCCCACCTCCTGTGGAGGACCCCTTCCTTGCCAGGAAAGTGCTGTGGTAGGAAGGAGCTGTGGGAGCAGCAGAGAGGCAGGTATTTCGCACCCACAGCCCCATGGAATATTAGGGGCCCTTCTTGGGGTTAGGACCACCTGCCTATCTGGGAGTGGGAGAAGTGGTCTGAAAAATTGACCTCAGTTCCTCCCTGCTCAAATTCTTGACTCCTTTAAGACGTTCACTATCGCATTAAAAAATTTCAGGAGGGGGCCAAGATATTGGGGTGCCCTCTCCAACCTCTGGACACACCTTGCCCCACATGAATTCACCCTTAGACGCAAGCCTCTCTGCAGCCTTGGTGAGAAGGCCCAAGAAGTGGTCAGAGTACCAGTTCGTCCTCATCCTCCTCGTCTGTGGAGCGCAGGCTGGGGCCCTGCAAGATGTCAGCCAGCTCCTCCTCTGGCCCCGGAGTCCCCACCAGCTCCAGCTCCTCCAGCTCACCCTTCGCCTCCACAGGGGCCAGTGAGAGAGGAGGCTCTGGGGAGGGCGATGGCACGGGAGTCTCTGGGGAGGCAGGAACCTCATCCTCTGTGCCAGTGGCCTCTGGCCCGTCCTCGGGCAGGCTCCAGCCTTCTGCAGGAGGGGGTGGTCCCCCAGGACTCTTTCGAGTTGTAGTTGTGTTCCGGAAGCTGGCAAGCGGGGGACGCAGCTGCACACCAGACTTGGTATGCCCCTCGATGGCCTTCTGTAACTGGGGAGTT
>NW_006160158.1:752851-764426 GCF_000334495.1 Tupaia belangeri chinensis
AGTGCCTCTTACCCTGCCCTTGGTTAAGGCCTTCCTCCCCCTGACCTCCTACAGCCACACCCACCTCTGAGTCCATGTCCTCCCCATAGCATACCCCAACCCCCCACCCCAAGCCCAGGCCAGTGGAGAACTCTGTCCCCAGTGAGCCTGAGGCCATTATAGTCTCCTCTTCCCCCTGCTTGGTGCTCCCCAGGCCCTCCAGTCTCTGTGTGAGAAATAAGGAAATCGGGGGCTCTTCCCCACCTGCATCCCCTTCCCTGTGCACCCTCCTCCTGCTGCTCAAATGGGGTGCAGGCTGTTACCTCCTCCAAGGCCAGGACGCCCCTGAGCTTCCCCATGCTGGTCACGTAGGCCAGGTGCAGGCCAAGCAGCGAGAACAGTGTGTGCGTCTGGGTGGGAAGGCAAGGTCAGTGCACAGGCCGCACGCCCTACCCGCAGCCCCAGCAGCCGCAGCCGCAGGACTCGCCTTGTGCAAGGTCGTCTGCTCCACCAGCTGGAAGGGCGACTGGTCAATACAGCAGTAGTCGAAGCAGACAGGCTGGCGCAGCTGCTCCTGCTCCCAGGCCTCGATCTGTGTGGGCAGGTGGGAGTCACCATATCATGGCCCTCAACCTCAGACACCCGTTCTGGCCCTGAATCCTAAAACAGGTCCTCCTCATTAGGTCTCAGATTCACTCCCAGCCCCAGCACCGTACCGCTCCCTCTTCTTGTCCTGCAGAGCTCCCACTCTATGCATTTGTTTCCCAACTGTCTTTGCTCAGCGAATCTCATTAAGACCTGCCGCTCCAACCAGCCAGCCCTGTTCTTCTGACTGGCCTTCCCAGTTGCGTTTCTCTTCTCTTGTCCCCTGGATTTTCCTCCTCTGCCCCCACTCAGTCTGTGTGTCCTGACTCTCCCAGTCAGACCCACTTTCCCCGGTTTGAATTCCCATAGTGCTTCGCTGGTCTTCCCTGTTTAGAAATGGCTTTGGTCACACTCAGCCTTGCACTGCCATCTGTGTGACCCCTGTCTCCCAGATGTGAAACCGAGGGTGTCGTGTGACAGTAGTTGCTGTACACTGTGGCGAGACTAGCACACGCGCCTCTTACCAAGTAGATCACAGCAAGTATTTGCCGGACTTGAAGAGCCGAGCTCAATCACACGGCACTTAGTTGACTCGAGCAGAGACAGCTTTTCCATTTGGTTTTGTTTGTTTTGCTCTCCAACAGAGGCGTTCGTGGACAAAGGCCGACACCGCTCTTGATTTTGAATGTGCACACCGAAACCCCCAAGATTCCACGTAATCCACTTTATCTCTGGCTTTCCTACATGAATCTAAAACTGCTTTCCAGTCGACGTCCCCGGAATGATGAAGTACGTTATCTTCCTATCTGTCCACACTGCTCTAGGATCACAGACTGTCACCTAGTTCTGGTGTCCACGGTGATGCCTACTCCATCTGTCCTGACACTTCTAGCATACACTCACAGTCCAGGATTCGTCCTCTGCACTCCCGCCTTTCTGAAGGAGGCTCACACAGGGTGGGCGCCACATCGCAGGGGCGCTGGAGAGAGGATCTAGGTTTCAGGTGGGGGCTGGACCTTGCTAACCCTGGACGGGCTAATGCTATCCTCCTGGTCCTTCCTCTGGCCACATGTGGGTGCCTTGGTTTCCATGTTGGCCGTTCTCAGCAATGTAGCCAGTGCACATTTACCCAGCACTTTCTCTGTGCCAAGCATTATTGTAACTGCTTCATATTAGTCACTCCAGAACCCTGTTATCTTCCTGTCATGGTTGAGGAAAGAGGCACGGGTTGCTTAAGCAGTTTGCCCAAGATCACTCGGTCAGTGACTAGTGAACCTGGGCTTCCAGCCTGGCGTGCTGCTGCTATTCCAGGTATACCCCCACTTTTGTCCAGAAGGGTGGAGAGGTGCTGTTGGGTCTGGTGAGTTGCACTACTCGAAACAGCTCCCCAGTTCGAAACCAAAGCTCAGTGAGATCTCGGAACACGGTATACACAATCGGACAAATCACACATTGTGGGGGCTTCGGCCACCTGAATGGTAACTTAATTCTTCCAGTGTTCCCATATCTGCCCCCATCCTGTTTTCATCAATACCAACATCTCACTATTGCCGGTGATCTCATTTGACCCAGTCGAAAACCATGCTCAAAAACGTCCAGCATTTTGGGGACCAGCAGAGGGCATAGTGGTTAAGGTGTTGAACTCCCACATAGCCAGCTGTGGCTTGAGTTCCAGACCCAGTAGCTTGAAACTCATGCCAGGCACATATGCATGCTTGCCCAAAATCTCAGGAAGAGAATGGAGGAGAAAGGATTGTGGTGTGGCCATAACCCCTAGAGAAGGGTGATTTCTCACATTTTGTCTCTCTGGTAAGCGCATGTGCCTTATAGCAACAACAACAAAAAAAAGTACACACACACACACTCGCACACATGTATTCTGCTCACTCCTCATCAGCACTTCCCTTTTTTTCTTTCTCGTGGACTTAACCCCCTCTTTTAGGAAACAGGCACCATGATGACATTGAGCCACTGCAGTCATTACTTGCCTTCCATCCACAGGTCTTCTTGGTCTGACTGCCTGGCATTTTCCAATTGCTGCTGTCTCAGGGCTCTGACGCAGGCAGCACAGCCACCTCCTTATCTTAATTCAATGCTATTTTCCCACTTTTTAGGGTCTAGGGCTGGCTGCTTGTGTCATTTTAATTTAGGCAAAGCCGACCTTTCCTGAGTAGCCTCAGCCTTGTCCAGAACCTCCCTGAATCCTAAAGGATCCAATGCTCTTTTTTAGCACCATGATCCCATTTACACGGAGATTCAAAACTTTCCTCTTCTGGGCCAGGAAGTGGCATGATGGCTGAAGCAGCTAGATTCCACATGGCTGACTGTGCAGTTCAAGTTCCTATGGGGCAGCTTGAAAAACTTGCCAGGAGGTTAAGGTGCTAGACTCCCACATGGTTGACTGTAGTTCAAGTCCTGGACCCAGTAGCTTGAAAATCACGCCAGGCACGTGTGCACACATGCCCAAAATCCCAGGAGGAGAAGGGATTGAGTGAGGCATGGCAATTCCCCCGGAGGTGATTGATCATTTTTCCTCTCTCTCTGTCTCTCTCTAGCACACCCTATAGCAAAACTAAAAAGCAAAACAAGAACACTTTCCTCTTCTGAAACTACTCCACCCCTCTGAGGACAGCGCTACCATAACCCATGAGACTTTTACTGCCACCTCCACAATTATGCCTTGTTTCCAGCCTCTCGAAATATTTTCCCATCTAGACTAGCATGTAACTCTTACAACAACACATTCAAGGTTGGGAAAAAATAAACAATAGCTTCATTTGCCAGAACAATCTACCCCAGGTTGCCACTTCCCTTACTTACTTCTTCAGGTAACATGTTATCCACCAAATCTGTTGAATCCTAGAGAAGAAAAACATAGGTCTACATCCTGTCCCCGTTCTTCCCATAGTAGCCATGATTAGAATGACATAACTGCCATCTCTCCCCAGCCAGGGCCACTGGTGCCTCCCTCCAAGTCACTGTCCCATATGATCAAGTGGCCCCTTTTGGTGGAATCTCTGCCCTCCTAATTTAAGAACCATGGGTATCTCACTTCTGAAAGAGTTTTCCTCTACCCCTCGCCCCAAACCCATCTCCTCTCACCTGAATTGTTTTCTTCTTTGTGGGACGAGTTCTGCCAGGCAAGCAGCGCAGTAGGGACTGGAAGATGGAGGGTCTTTGGCCTGAGAGGGGTGGGGAGGAAACAAAAATGGAAGCAAAGACATGTCCATACTGAAAGAAATGGTTAGGGGTCCTGGGTGGTTCCTGACACTCTGCCATCAAAGGACGCAGTCCTCTGGTGCCTCGTCTCCAAAGGCATCCTCTTGTACTCTCCTAAGTCAACCTCTGCCCCCACTCCTTGGATCAGTGACACAGAAAATCGATGACTAAGACCCCTCCACCATCCCCTAGTCTTGTAGCTCTTCCCAGGTGTAACCCATGGGTTGAGATGAGCCCAGAGACAACCCACAGGCGTGTGTTACTGTGCTTGCCAGAAGATCTTCACCTGCAGGCTCTGGGGCTTCCAGCTGTTCTTTGTGGTTGGGCAGGGGCCCATTGGGCTCTTCGGGAGTCAATGGAGCAGTAGGAAAGGGGTGAGGAGGAAGAAGAGGAGGCAGCTGTAAGAAATGGTCGACATTCTCAGTTTTTAAAATAAAAAAGTATTTAATTTTATTTATTTATAATTTGACCAGAATAAGAGAGAGAGAGAGAGAGAAAGAGAGAAAGTAAGAAAGCCGCCAGGTCTGGGACTCAAACCATGGTCGGCCATGTGGGAGTCTGACCCCTTAGCCACTACACCACCTGCCAGCCCCCAACATTCTCAGTTTTTAAGAGGCTGCCTGGAGCTTCACTGTCTTTATCAGTTGGTGTCCTGGGAAAGCTAACTCAATCCCCCCTTCTCTAATCCCTCAGGTCAAATTCTTAAACCCCCCTGAATTATGATCTCTCTCCTCTGTCTCTCTCTCTCTCTGTCTGATATCTATCTTTATCTATCTATCTATATCTATCTATCTATCTATCTATCTTCTAATCTATCTATATCTATACATCTGAGTCATATCACAGTACCCAGGGCCACTCAGTCCAGAATTCTGGCTTCCTTAATTGCCAGCATCCCCCTCCCTCCTCCTACTTGCCCTGCACCTGTCTCCACCAAAGCACATCCCTCTGACTTCTTTCCCTTTGCGCCTCATCTATCCCACTCTCTGGCCCTTCCCAGCAGTCACCTCGGTCTTGCCAGACACATCCTCATCTTCATCCTCATCCACAAACAGAAAGGACTCTGGCCGGCCCCGAGGAGTGCCGCCAGGCAGCCCGTCCCCAGCCGGCCGCACCTTCCCGTCGTAGGGCAGCTCTGACAGCTTCCGAGCCATGTCCTGGGCTGCCCGCAGCCTGCGCTCAGGACACAGGTGGCGCTGCAGGAGGGACTGCAGTTCGGAGCGCTCCACGGAGCCCAGCAGGATCATTGAATCTGGGGGACAGTCACGCTCAACTGAGGGTCCCATCCACACCTTCCCTTTCCACCACGCTCTGCACAGTGCGGTCAGGAACAGAAGCAGCCAGAGCACTCTTGTCTTTTACAGCTTTTGCCCTCTCTTCCTAAAAACTCATTCCAAAAATTCTCTGGGACTGGGCCAGCAGGTGGCCGAAGGTTAAGGTGGCTGGGTCCCACATGGCCATCTATACCATTGGAGTCCTGGACCCACAGCTTGAAAATCACAGTGGGCACGTTTGTGGGCATGCTCAAAGTCCCCAGAGGAGAATAGAGGAGACGGGATTGTAATGCAGCCATTTGAGGATGAGGGGGGAGTGAGGGGGTGGTAATTTCTCAATTTTCCTCTTACTTTCTCTGTCTCTCTAAGGTGAGTGCATGACCCCATAGCAGAAACAAACAAAAAAAAAAAAAGGAAAGAAAAAAATCCCCAGGAGTGGCCTCACTCAATTCCTTTCCTTCACCCATTCAGAATGTCCAAACCCAACAGCCAGTACACTAATAGGCCCTAATTTGCCCTTATTTTGATGTAGTCTTAATATAGACTGTTTTCAAATAGGTGAGCTCTCTATTAAAGTAGGCTATGCAATCCTGTCCAACTGAAAAGAAACCTGAAAAGCCATTCTACGACAATGTGATGCGAACCACTCTGACAGAAATCTACAAGCAATCCAAACATTACATCTTCTGGCCTGGAAAAAAAGAGGCAAAAACACTTTTTGTATCTGATGTTTTGTCACAAAAACCTGGTTCCTTCTAGGATATAAACAAAATGTTTACTTTTCCTGAGGATGTCTTTTATATGTTTATAGAAGTTCTGTTACTATAATGAATATTTTCATTAAGTTTTAAGGTCATGAAATTGTAGGAGTATTACTGAGGCAAAGTTTTCAGTTGAGCCTGCAGTTAAGTCATGTTTGTTTTTGTTTTTGTTTTGCCAGAGGGGGTGTGCACTTACCAGAGAGAGAGGGACAAAGAGGAGGAGATGAAGAAAGCATCTCCCAGGGGGGCTTGGTCATATTGCAATCCCTTCTCTTCCATTTCTTTATCCTGTTGGGATTTGGGGCACACACACACACACACACACACATACACACACACACACACACGTGTGTGTGCCTGGCATGTTTTTCAAGCTGCTGGGTCCAAGACTTGAACTGTGTGGTCGGCCATGTGGCATCTGACTCCTTTAATCACCAGGCCACAGGCCTTAGTCATTATTATAAAAAGTCTGCACTTTATTGGCTCTACCTCTATCACATTAGAGGGCATTCAGAAGGTATCTGAGATTGGAAAACTGTTTGAGCTAATCTAACTTGAGAAATAGGGATACTCTATCCAAAATCAGAACTGCCGATCATAAGGCAGATATTCATTTTATATCTGGTAAAGGCCTATAACAAGGCACTGTGGGGGCATATAAGTTACAGTGTCTACCTCAAGGGATACCCAAACCAGTAAGGAAAATGACAGAGATAAAAACTGCAATGTGAAGTAATAGAGGAAGACAGAGTGCCAAAGCGGGGTAGAAATGATGATGGAGGAACTGTGAAATCACCCTTAGTGAAAGCTGTTCGCTCCTGCATGTGGGACAGTTTCTTCTCTTCCTTAAATTGGCATTAAAGAGCAGGAAGGATTTAGTTAAGGAAGCAGCAAAGGGAACCACCTAAGGGGCTGTGAGATCTCCAGGTAACTGGCATTATTTGTAGATTCCCTATTTGAGAATTCGCCTACTCACTACAATCTATTTGTAACCCCAAATCAGTAGCAGAGGTACTTTTGCTGAAATCCTCAGATGTGCTCTGACCGACAGGAAGTTCAAATTACTTGATGCCATGCTCGCAGCCGCACTCTGCCTTCCCATGCCTGCTTCCCTGAAAACAAGTGTTCTTTCCTCTGCCCATTTAATGTCACATGCTTTACCCAGTTTTGTGACTTCTGTTGGTGATTTTGCTTTTTCAAATGGACCCCCAGCAGGCCAGCTGGTGGTAGGGTGGTTAAAGCGACCGAATCCCACATGGCTGTCCGCATGGTGCGAGTCCCAGATCTAGCAACTTGGAAAACACTCTGGGCCCATGTGCATGTGATCCCGAGAGGAGAATAGAGAGAAGGGATTGCAGTGTGGCCAACCCCTTTAGGGGGTGATTTCTTACTTTCTCTCCCTATGTCTATGTTTCTCTCTGAGAAGTGCATATGCAATCAACATTTTTAAAATAAAATGATAAATGAATGAATGAATTCATTAAATGGCCCCCAGGCATAATGCTGAAAGGCTGCAGGGTGAGGGGTGAGTGGGGTGTTCCTAAGCGCAGTCTGGGCTATGGCGGACTCAGAAAACGCATGCGTGTGTAAGGGATGCTTTATTCAGGCGTGAGTTAGAGCACGGTGGCTGTGTGTTCAATGTTAATGAATCAGAAATAGCTATTAGACGAGGTGACTTGAAACAGAAACATGCACAAAACGAGGTTATGCACTGACTGGTCGATGGGAGACGCTTGGGAACATAGCCCTGTACGACAGCTTCAAAAAGTTTATGGAAAATATGTATCATGAAAAAAACATACATGAATTTCAAACAATATTAGAAATTTGGGAGAGTTTTGTGAGAATAGGGGTGTATAGAAAAGATTTTATGATGTAAATATTACAATGGTTTAAAATGCTGAAATGTTCATCTTTTCTATAGGTAAGGGCATTAGAAAAAATATATAAAGGGTACAGATTAAACTATTGATCAATGTGCCTTAATCTTGCTAACTTAAAAATTCAAAGTATCGTTTTTACTGAATGTGCATGACTTTTCTGCTGTAGTAGTAAAGTTGAGACATCATTGAGTGGTTGTTAAATCAGGGACCATCTGCACTAGGAATAATGAGAAACAACTGTATTCCTTCAACTTTCTTCTTGTGCATATGTTATGACTGTCTTTTTCCTTCCTCAAGGATGATCATGTTCCCTGCGAGCACAGAATGGGTCTCCCAAAGCAGACTGGGTGGTCGGTCCGTCAGGACAAGCCCACAACACAGTGGCTACTCTACCTCAAGGAAGTGCTTGTCTAGGTCACTGGTTCAGTAACGTTTCTTCCTTCCACTGACCTCTTTTTTCTTTTAAAGAACTACTTTATTGAACTTTATTTATTTATTTATTTTAATTTGACTAGAGAGGGACAGAGTGACAAAGAGAAGGAAAATGAGAAAGCAAGCCACCAGGTTTAGGGCTCGAACTGTGGTCAGCCATGTGGGAGTCCAGCACCCTTAATCACCACCAGGCCACCTGCTGGCCCCTCCACTGACCTTTTGAATCAACCAGTGGTAAAGTCTTGACTGTGGTGGTCTGGAGCAGGGTTCGCAGCTCCCCGTATGTGCAAGAAGCTGAAACAAACTTCACATCACGGACCATGATGTCCTCAACAAAGATTGTATATTTGCTATGGAGGGAGAAAGCATGGTGGGTTAGCCCCACCACAGTCTATACGGCGGCTAACCCTCCTAATCCTCCCCTGAGGTTTGCCATGCATCCGGCCATTCCAAATGTTTACTAAGAATAGGGAGACATAAAAACAATTAGGAACAGTGTTTCCAAACATTGACCCTAACCTTATCCGCAGAACCTCCCATCCCTATGACATCTGAACTAATTCCAGCGAGCGCCCTGACCTGAGCTGGTTCCAACCAAGGTCGGGCAAGTAGGGTAGCTTCTTGACCTGGATGATGCTGTCATAGAGGGAGGGCTGCAGACTCTGAGCCACCATGTTGGCCAAGATCACAGCCACCATCATGGGCAGGATATGAGCAATCTGACCCGTCAGTTCGAAGCAGATCACAGCTGTGGAGACTGTGTGGGACACGGCGCCAGTCAGTGCTGCTGCTCCTGGAATGACAGAGGATTCACCAGGGGTTAGGGCTGCTGTCTTTGGCATGGAAAACACAGGGGCATGTGCTGGGAGTGACTCAGAATGAGGAGACATGACCTTGGTTGATGCCGTCACCCCTGAGATGACGATTTGTCAAGAATCAGGGCTAGGAGGCTAAACTGTTAGAACATCGCTTTGATCTCTCCCCATACCCTTCAGCAAGTCACAAGATCTTTTTGTATGTGGGCCCAAATCTTCACTTATAGCATGACGATCCTGCTGTCCTATCCATTCCCTGCTTTTGAAAGTTCATGTCATTCTTAACTGAGCATTTTATTTATTTATTTTTTATAGAGAGATTTTTGCTATGGTGCATATGCTCACCAGAGAAACAGAGAGACAGAAAGTGAGAAACCACCTCTCCCAGGGGAGACGGTTGTGCCGCAATCCCTTCCCCCCCATTCTCCTCTTAAGATTTTGGGCACACATGAGCATGTATCTGGCATGAGTTTCAAGCCACCAGGTCCGGAATTCGAACCACAGATGGCCATGTGGGAGTCCAGCAATGTAACCATTACACCACCTGCTGGCCCCAGAACTTTCACATATTTGTAGCTTAACTGAGCATTTTAAAACCCATTATTGACATTTTACCTTGAACCTCAAGTGTTGGTTCTAACAATTATTGAGTGAATACAGTAACTAGCTAAGAATCACAGACCTGGGGCAGTCAGACCCACGTGAAACCCTGCTTCCACTTTTTCTCAATTGTATGAATAGAGGTGGAATTCCGTGGTCCCATCTCTAAAATGGCAGGAGTCACTCAAAGCTTTCTAATGTGCTTGTAGGTCTAAAAACTTTATGATTCTGGGACCAGCAGTTGGCGTAATGGCTATGTCACTGGACTCCCATGTAGTCGACCGCAGTTCGAGTCCCGGACCCAGTGGCTTAAACTCACGCTGGGCGCGTATGTGTGCGTACCCAAGCTCCCGAGAGGAGAATGGAGGAGAAGGGATTGTGGCGTGGCCATTCCCCCCTGGGGGGTGATTTCTTGCTTTTTGTCTCTTTGTCTCTCTCTCTGTCTGTCTGGCAAGTAGACGTGCCCTACGGCAAGAAAAAAAAAAACCTCTCCAAAAAAAAAAAAAACTTTATGATTCTATATATTCTCTAAAGATAGAATGAATGTAATGTATTGCTTATTTTTGGTTATTTTTTCCCATCAACCCAAATAGTCCCTTGTGCATTAACTATATTTCATACTGAAATATGTAGAGATGCCCTATGGGGAAATGTTGGGGAAGGCACACATAAACATTTAACAAGAAAATGTCACAAAAGAAAAATTATAAGAAGAATGACATCTACAATGTCCTTCAGATCATAAACTATGTGCACACTGGGAATATATACCAGGAGGGGCCGGGAGGGACCCGAGAGACATGAAGACAGGGACTCTTACTGACAAAAGGGGCTTTTGTAAAGGGACTACGAGGGGAAGTGGGACACCACATGAGCTACCTAACTGCTAGTGCTTCTTCATCAAGGGACCTCATGTCCTTTGATGTTGGAGTAAAGAGGAAAAGGAGACGGACCATAATAATCCTGGGGGTTATGTGGGTCACTGTTTATACCTGACCCTATCTATCTCAAAAGTCATTTTAGAGTAAGAACTTAAGGCTAAGAGAGGCAGCTAAGTGGCTCTGTGGTCGCCCAGGTAACAAGCGACATGGATAAGTCCAGAGTCTGTCTTCTCTCTCTCTCATTACTTCTTTGTTATTTTCATAACAATCCTTCACTACACTCAGTTTATAGACAAGGAAATTGAAGGTCATAGATCTCAAATGATCTCAAGGCTACACAATTTACAGGTGGTTGAGTTGAATTTGTTCCCAGGCCTTTTGGAGACACATGCTTTGCCCTTTCAACCATGTCACATTGTTTCTCTAATGACTTTATCTTCTTCTCATCCTCTGTCCTTTTCTGTTCTTGGTTTGAGAGGATATTTCCTTCAGCTCCTACTGTCCAAAAGCAGAGACTAGATGTTGCCCTCCTCTAGAGAACCCAGGCCCTAATAAATCAAAACTGTAGTCACTACCTTCAGACATAGATGATATTATCTCACTATTGGGTCTGAGGTCTTCTGCACCTTCTTATGGACAAATCAGAGAATGAGGGGGACACAGGAAGCAGGTAGTTAGAAATGTCCTCCTCATTCTCTGATTTCTCACTGTCTCTCTGTCTTTCTGACGAGTGCATAGCAAAAACCTCTCAAAAAAAAAAGAAAGAAAGAAAGAAAGAAAGAAAGAAAGAAAGAAAGAAAGAAAGAAAAGAAAGAAAGAAAGACCATATCGTGTCTCTTGGAATAAAACCTTAACAGGGCAGAGATGTGGGGTACTCAGTGTTGGTTTGCAGGGGTGAGATGCATCTTACCAATTACTGCATAGCCCCCAGGTAGGATCTTGTAGAGGATGCCATCAAACAGGATACCATCAGGGAACAACATGGCGGTGATCTCTCCTACCAGCCTTCCAAATGCAGCTCCTAGATGGAAGATACAGGAGGGAAGGTGTAGTGAGACTCAGGTACCTCACGCTCTCTGTTTTCAGAGCAAATCTCTGAAACTGTGAACCGCCAGTACCCAGCCTTCATCGTTTTCTTTGAACCCT